>NW_026691113.1:377500-574608 GCF_020826845.1 Diceros bicornis minor | reverse complement strand
CAGGTGACTCACCAAGGGAGGTTCTGAAGTGCTATTCCCCGCACTAGTCTATGAAGAGGATAAATGGATCTTTTTCCCATATGGACTAACCTGTCTACATACAGCACACAAGTGCACGTGAGCATGCTCAGCAAAAACCATGAAGGCAAAAGCCAAGCAATTAAGTGGGAAAAGGCGAAAGGAGAGGAGAATAATAATAATCCTTTAAAACTTAGATATGTTTATTAATAAAGACCCTATTGTTTGCATCAGAAGCCTACTAGAGCTGTTTAAGGGAAAAATAAGTGAGGAGGGTTCATTATAAGGATAAGAGTAGCTCATGGATTTGTCATGCAGCTGGGTTTCAGAAAAGAATGGAACCAAAGACGTGGATGTCACCAAAGAGTATCCCCTCTTTGCCTTCATTTCAACTCCTCTCTGCACGTCTTCCTCACTCCATGTCCTTGCTTCCTCTGTTCTCCAGTTCACCTGGTAGAAGGCACGGCCACCAGCAATAACTGGGTTTACATGCTGGGGATCTTGCTATGCAGTCCCAATCCATATTCCTGAGGAAGGATGATGATTGGCTCAGCCTGGGAGCTGGCGGAGGACCCAAGAGTTTCTGCTACACTAAGAAAACTTTCTCTTGAAGCATGAGGCTGAGCATAAAGTTGAACTCTCTCATGCAGGGAGGGAAAACTAACACTCTGGAACTCTAGAACCAATCCCATCTCTCCCAGAGGCAGGGGGATGGACAAGAAAATCTATGGACTCCTTCACTCATGCGGCATCTTTGCCCTCCAAAGCAGGAGAGTCTGTCCAACTGCAGACTCAAATCTTTCTCAATAATAATAATAATAATAATAATAATACCTGAAGGAGAGGCAAGGGCAGCAGTGACTAGCTTCATTGATTTCTTCCCTCTCCAAAACACAGTGCAAAGCATGAAAATTATAAAGACCTTAACTGCTGACAGCCCACCCCAGGCAAACTCTGTGTTATGAGTGTGACTGTGTGGGTGGCATTAAGTAAATAGCAGAGAAATCATCTCTGGAAGCAAAGTCAGGGGAACACAGCCAAGGGTACACAAGACAGAGATGCTCCAGCTGCATTTCAAAAGGTGAGGTAGCTAGGTGAAATGTGAAAATGGGAAAAGAGAAGAGGAAAATGTTAATAAGCCAGGTTATTGAGGAATCTGGAAAGTGGTTCATTAGAGTATGCATTTACTCCTCTATAATGAGATCTGGGATTATCTGTAAAAACATTTAGCTCTGATTGTTTTAAAGAGAAAAGATAAAATGTTAATATGTGGCACCCTGGAGTGTGCCTTTTTCCCCACATTTTAAATGATAATCCTAATGAGACACCTATAATGTGTGAGAGATCAAGTCACACGGCTTCCCGTCAGAGCGTGCAAGTGAGAACAATGGCGCAGATGTGCGTTCAATGGACGCAGTGAGGGCAGATTTGAGGATAAGAGGAGCTGAAGTGCTTACTATAAGAACATATGAATACTGCCCCCTGGTCCTGGGACTCACCTGTTTGACTTTGGCCGAGATGTTTCATAATACATAGGGCCAAATGCTGAGTCTACCTTATAATCAAAAATATACCCTAGGCTCTTCCTTGAAATCGGAAAAAATGTGATTGTACTAATAATTACAGTGAGTCCTTGGGGCCCAGTCCAGTGGTCCCCGAATGTTGCATTAAAGGGCTGGGACAATGCACATCAGTATGTAGGAAGGAAATATTGAAGTAACTCACCCCCTTGTCCGGGGGTAAAATCTTCAGTTAAGCTTGTCAGGGGTCCTAAAGTTTATCTGTGTGTCTTTCTCTGGCTCTATTAAATCTGTAGGTTCTGGACATTCTTTCTGGAAAACTGCAAGTGGTGCGTTCTCCCACGTAACCTCAGGTCAGGTGGTTCCTACAAGGCCTAGTGAATTCACACGGAGACAGACACGGAAACTTCTCCCTGGCTCCTTTTCTTCGCTCCTCTCCTTTCCCCTTCCTTTATTGTGGAATCAGACCCTTGGAACAACGCATTAAAATAAATCTGAGTGCGAGTGGAAGAAGAATTCATTTTTATTGAGGCATAACTTCTTTCTACGAGGGAGGCTATTTGAAAAACCAAATCTTGCTTGGCGAGGTCTCTGAAATGAGAGCACCTGGGCCAGCCGGCTGGCTCCTTCCCTCAGCCAGTGTGTGGGACTCGGCTTGACTTGTCTTAAGTACTCCCTTTCCAACAGGCCAGGCTGCCCTTTCAGTCATGCTGACTGCACTCACATTTGCACCAAACACTTTCTAGCTGCTTGGCAGGTAAATTCCAGCAACCTCCTATTTCTGCCTTCACCCCTGATGATTTCTAAGAGTCTTTCACGGAAGAGAAAACCTCTACCTCTCCCAGACGGGAAATAGGTCTTCCTATCCTTCTGAAGAAATCAAGGATAGAGAGACAGTTTGAATCATTCTCACTTCCTTGATGATTCTTATATTGTTGATGAACCTCAGAATCCCTGTGACTTCTGAAGTTGTGAACGCCTTAAAAATGGATCTAAAAATATTTCTTTTTATTCAAGTTGGAGTATATCACTCACATGCTTTATTTCAAGAAAAAACTAAGGAAATAACGGACCACAAAAAAAGAGTAGAGAACTGAAGTTGGGGAAAACCAGGAAAACGAGGTGAACAACAGAATATCTATAAATGGAAATGGATAGATTGACATTGTGAAATGAGACAACGAAGGCAAAAATTCTTCAAACAGAGAGGGTATGGTAGGGGGATTCTAGTAAATACTCAGCAAATTTACGAGCTGGGAGGCGAGACGCAGGTGAAACTAGTTCTGGAAGCCACAGAGTGGTGTTGACCATGGAATAGACTGTGCACAGGGAGTGAAGGTGGTGAGTGAAGGTCTGTCACAGACCCCACCGGACCTGGTCATGTGGAAACCATGTGCACCACGGGCCCGCGAACATAGCCCTGTTAAAATTACAGTGGGATTCAAGGGCAAAAGCGCCTACCAAGATAAAAAGGAATTGTGTGATGACAAATCAAATATGCGTGCACCAAAAGCAATAGTGATTAAATACATAAAGTAAGGGAGAATTGATAAAAATTTTATTAAAGTGGGCGCCTTAATCAACTCTCTCAGAATTGTGAAGATGGTTTTTAAAATATGCTATAATTTTAGGATAGTTTTAGATAAAAGAAAAATTGTGAAGACAGTACAGAGAGTTTATATATACCCCATATGCAGTTTCTCCTATTATTAACATACAGTAGTATGGTACATTTGTCACAATTAATTCGCCAATATTGACGTATTATTATTAATCAAATACAATAGTTCCCCTTTATCCACAGTTTTGCTTTCCAGGGTTTCAGTTACTTGCAGTCAACAGTGGTCTGAAAATATTAAATGAAAAATTCCAGAAACAAACAATTTATAAATTTTAAAATGCGCACCGTTCTGAGTAGTGTGATGAAATCTCATGCCATCCCGCTGCATCTCGCTGGGGATGTGAATCTTCCCTTTGTCCAGAGTATCCACACCGTAAACGCTACCCACCCGTTAGTCGGTAGTCTGGGTTATCAGAGGAACTGTCGTCGTATCTGCAGTGCTTGTATTTCCACTAACTCTTATTTTACTCAGAAACGGCCCCAGAGCACAAGGGTAGTGACACTGGCGATTCGGGTGTGCCAAAGAGAAGCTGTCAAGTGCTTCCTTTAAGTGAAAATGTGAAAGTGCTCAACTTTTAATAAAGAAAAAAAATTGTATGCTGAGGTTGCTGAGATCTACAGTAATTTTTATTACAATTTATTGTTATAATTGTTCTATTTTATTATTAATTATTGTTAATGTCACTGTTTTTGTTAATTTACAATATAATATAATAATAATTTATAATAGAATGTAGTTTATAATGTTAATAATATTGTTGTTAGTCTCTTTATAAATTAAACTTTATCGTGGCTACCTATGTATAGAAAAAATACATGGTATATATAGGGTTCGGTACTATCCGTGGTTTCAGGCACGTATCCCCTGTGGATAAGGGGGGACTACTGTACATAATTTATTCATATTTTCTTAGTTTTTAACCTAATGTCCTTTTTCTGTTCCAGAATCCCATCTAGGATACCACATTATATTTATTCAACTGTGTCCTCGGGCTCCTCTTAAATGTGACAGTTTCTCAGACTTTTCTTGTTTTGGATGACTTGGACAGTTGTTTATATTTTGGGAGGTAGAAGCTTTACTGAGATATAATTCACATCCCACACAATTCACCCATTTGGAGTGTACAATTCAATATTTTTTAGTGTATCCTCAGAGTTGTGAAACCATCACCACAATGAATTTTAAAGCATTTAAATCACCCTTAAAATAAACCCAGTTCCTTTTATTTATCACCCCACAGAGTCCTCATCTCCTCAGCCCTAGGCAACCGCTAGTCTACTTCCTGTCTCTATAGATTTGTCTAATCCGGACATTTCATACGGATGGAATCATATAATATGTGGCTTTTTGTGACTGGCTTTTCTCACTTAGCATATTATTTTCAAGATTCACTCATGTTGTAGCATGTGTCAGTACTTCATTCATTGTTATGCCTGAATAACATTCCGTTGTATGGATATCTCACATTTTCTTCATCCATTCATCAGTTGATGAACATTTGGGTGGTTTCTATTTTTTTGACTATTATAAATACTACTGCTAATTTCTTTCAACAACATTTTACAATTTTCTGTGTACAAGTCTTGCATTTATTTAATTTATTCCTAAGCATTTTATTCTCTTTTATGTTATTGTAAATATAATTGTTTTCTTAATTTCATTTGCAAATTGTTCATTGAAAGTATATAGAAATACCACTGTTTTTGCACATTAATCTTATATTCTGCAACCATAATAAACTCATTTGTTAGCCCTACTAGTTTTTAGTGTGCATGGATTGTTTAGAATTTTCTATAAGGTCATGTCATCTGTGTATAGAAATAGTTTTACTTCTTCCTTTCCTATCTGGATGCCTTTTATTTTATTTTTTGGACCAGTTGCCGTAGCTGGAACCTCCGGCACAATGTTGAATATAAGTGGTAGAGCAGGTATCCATGTCTTGTTCCTGATCTTTGGGAAAACATTCAGTCTTTCGCCATTGAACATTATGTTAGCTGTGTGTTTTTCATAAATGTCCCTTATGGGTTGGGACATTTGTCCCTTATGTCCCTTAAGGTTGAGGGAGGTCCTTTCTATTCCTAATTTATCAAGAAAAAGTGTTGAATTTTGTCAAATGTTTGTCTGCATCTAGTGAGATGATCATTTTTTAAAAAATTATTCTATTGATATGGTGTATTGTATTGATTAATTTTCAGATGTTGAGACACCTTGGATTCCTGGGATAAATTCTACTTGGTTATGAAGTTATCTTGGATGTGATGTATAATCCTTTTTATATGCTGCTGGATTCTGTTTGCTAGTACTTTGTTGAGGATTTTTGCAAATGTTTGAGGATTTTCATGTAGTTTTTTTGTGTGTGTGTGGTGTCTTTGTCTGGCATTGGTATCAAACTAATGAATCTTCTTTTTCTGTTCTATTTTTTGAAAGAGACTGTGGAGGATTGGTGTTAAATCTCCTTTAAATGTTTAGTAGAATTCACCAGTGAAGTCATCTGGTTCTGGGCTTTTCTTTGTGGGAAGTGTTTTGATTACTAACTCAAACACTTTACTTATTGTACATCTATTCAGATTTTATATTTCATCTTGAGTCAGTTTTGGTAGTTTGTCTCTTTCTAGATGTGTCTGCTTCACCTAAATTATATAATTTGTTGGTTTACAGTTGTTCATAGTATTCCCTTGTCATTTTTTTTGTTTCTGTATGGGCAGTAGTAATGTCCTTTCTTTCATTCCTGATTTTAGTAATTTGAGTCTTCTCTTTTTCTTGGTCAATCTAGCTAAAAGTTTTCAATTTTGTTGATGTTTTTTGAAGTTCATTGATTTTCTCTATTTTTCTATTCTTTCATTTATTTTCCCTCTAAACTTTATTATTTCCTTCTTTCTGCTTGCTTTGGGTTTAGTTTGGTCTTTTTTTTTCTAGTTTCTTATTTTACTTATTTATTTATTTATTTTTGTGTGAAGAAGATCAGCCCTGAGCTAACATCCATGCTAATCCTCCTCTTTTTGCTGAGGAAGACCGGCCCTGACCTAACATCTATTGCCAATCCTCCTCCTATTCCTCCCCCTTTTTCTCCCCAAAGCCCCAGTAGATAGTTGTATGTCATAGTTGCACATCCTTCTAGTTGCTGGGACGCTGCCTCAGCATGGCCGGACAAGCGGTGCATCGGTGTGTGCCCGGGATCCAAACCCCGGCCTCCGGTAGCACAGTGCGCGCACTTAACTGCTAAGCCATGGGGCTGGCCCCTTCTTCTAGTTTCTTACGGTGGAAATTTAGGTTGTTGATTTGAGATCGTTCTTTTTTTTTTTTTTTTTGTGAGGAAGATTAGCCTGAGCTAACATGCTTTGCCAATCCTCCTCTTTTTTGCTGAGGAAGATTGGCCCTGGGCTAACATCTGTGCCCATCTTCCTCTACTTTATATGGGATGCCGCCACAGCATGGCTTGACAAGTGGTGCATCAGTGTGCGCCCAGGATCCGAACCTGCGTAGCCCGGGCCGCTGAAGCTATTTAAAATAACTGACTTAAAGTCTGAGTCTAGTAAGTCCAATGTCTAGGCTTCCTGAGGAACAATTTCCATTGGATTCCTGTGTATGGACCATGTCTTCTTTTGTATTGTCTCATAATATTTTTTTCTTGAAAACTAGACATTTCAAATAATATGTCTGACAACTCTGAAAATCAGATTGTCTCCACTACCCAGGGTTTGCTCTTGCTGCTTGTTATAGTTTTTATTGTCTGTTTAGTGACTTTTCTGAAATAATTCTTTAAGTCTGTATCTTTGTCATTTGTGGACACTGAAGTCACTACTTATTTAGCTTAGCGATCAGCTAATGATTAGACAGAAATTGGCTTAAATGTCTAGAACCCTTAAGTCTATGGGTATTTGCCCAGCAGCTCTGTGTGCATGTTGGGGCGTGTCCTTGACACTCAGCCAGGTGATTTACAACTCTGCCTCTGTCTGCACTTGCTGCTTGCACAGAGCCTCGAAGCCAATCAGGGGTGAGGACTTGGGACTTTCCTCAAGTCCCAGGTGTCTCCTGAACACGTGTATAGCCCTATGCATGGCCCCACAGAAGCCCCCAGTTGAGGACACGGTGCCAGGGCCAGGGTGGACTCAGCCTCTGCATTGAAGGAGATTATTTCTGACACCTAGAGAATGGGGGATCCTAATAGACTTTAAGGTCCCAAAGAAAAAAGGCAATGGCATGGTTTGCCACCTGAGCGTGTGCACTGAAATTTGAAACCATTACACTTCTGTGGTGTTCCCAGTGGTATTCTTCTGTTATTTCTGCTGCCTGGACTCCTCCCCAACTTACATCGCCCCATCTCCACTTTCTGTCATTCAAGAGTCAGCTCAGTGGCCCCAACTTCTGGGGTGAGAGTACCCCTCCATGCTCCAATGGCACCTGGGTGCCCACTTCCATCCGACTTACTGTGTTGGGTTGGGATGGCACCCACCTGTCTCCCGGTGTGCATTCTCTTTCTCTCTATGCCCCATCACGAGCCTGAAACCTGGAAGCAGAGCAGCTGAAACACAGTTGACATCTGGCAGTTAGGAAGGAGCCCAAACTCCCGAGTCATATTTGAGCGCCACCATTTCTTGACTGTGTGGCCTCAAGCACATTATTTAACTTCTCTGTGTTTTGTTCTTCATCTGTAAAATGGGGGATACTAAAAGCACTTACCTCATAACACTGTTGTGAGGATTAAATGAAATAATACCTATAAAGCAGTAACAGTACCAGGCATATAGTAAGCGCTCAGTAAATGTTGCTATCATTTTTAAGACATGGTAAATATTGATACATTTTTTATTGAAAGAATAAGTGAGTAAAGGGAAGAATAAAATCTGACATGAAAGGAACCAGAACATGTGTCAGCCTGTTTTTCAATGCCTCTTCTGCCAGGCCAACTTGAGAATATCTCTGGTGAATTGCATAAGTTCTCTGAGCCAATTTTCAGGCCATGCACAAGGAGGAGTGAGGACAGACAAGCAGTGGTTTCCTGGGGGTGCCTGGAACCTGACAGAGCCATCTGGCCAGTCTGATCAACGAGGATCAAAGGAAGGCTGCCTCTCCATGAGAAGGACAGTATTACTCATGACCTCTCCCTGCTCTCTCACTCCTGGTACCTCCCAAATTAAGTATCTATGTACAAGACCTTGTCTCCAGCTCTGCCTTTACTGATAAAGCTGAGACACAGATTGATAAAGGAGAAGTATGTAAATATGATTGTGTTAATCAGCGTTCTCCAGAGAAATAGAACCACTAGGAGACATAGGAGTGCCATGATCTTCCGTCTGCAAGCTGGAGACTCAGGAAGGCTGGCGGTGTAGTTCCAGTCTGAGTCCACAGGCCTGAGAATCAGGAACAACAATGGTATAAGTTCCAGTTCAAGGGCGGGAGAAGACTGATGTCCCAGCTCAAACCTTCAGGCAGAGAGAGAGAGAGAGAGAGACAGAGAATTCAACTTTCCTCGGCATTTTTGTTCTATTCAGGCCCTCAGTGGGTTGGATGAGGCCCACACACAACAGGGAGGGCAATCTGCTTTACTCAGCCCACTAGTTCAACTGCTAATCTCTTCCAGAAACACTTTCACAGACACCCTCAGAAATAACGTTTAGCCAGCGATCTGGGCACCTCATGACCTGGTCAAGTTGACCTATTTAACAGTCTAACTAATGATCACAATTATTAATATAGTTATGGGATATTTACATATTTATGAAATGTGTATACCACTTTCAACTGTTCTTTGATAAGCAGGACTGTCTTCTGATATGAGTTTATGGCCTTTCTGATTTCTTGGTTTTAAATAGCTGTTCTTTTACAAACTGGCAATGATGATAGATAGTAGTCTCTTAAAAAATCTTGACTTGTCAAAATTAAAAAATCCATAACCCTACTTGGGTCTCTTGTATTTCTAAAACATTTAACTTTGAAGGGATATCCAAAAGACAGAACTCTTGGTTTGAGATTTGGGGGCCAAAGGGTATGGTGATGGACCCTGCAATGAGAAGCAGAGCCATGAGGTGGTGATGCTGGCCCGTCAATTTTGTGGCTCTTGTTCGTGGAGAAACAGGCTAAAACAGCTTCAAAGCTGGTTTTGGCCAATGAAGAGGTAGATTTAGAGTGACAACTGGGCTTTTCCGTTTTATTTTCAAGACCTGGTTGGTTTTATATCTTGGCTGTATCCTGGCAAATACTTGCACTTTTGTCCCAAGGTTTGCATGGCAAAGATGGTCCTACAGCCAAATATCAGCTCCCCTAATGTATGAAAAATGTCTGCTCATGTTAGCCAAGCTCAATTGTCCCCCACCTATGCTGACATTTTCCTGTGGACGTTCTGATTTCTTAGTTACTTTGGGGTAGCTGAAATTCTCTAGTAGGAAAGAATGAACTTAATTAGTCTTATGTATTTTAATTTTTCATTATACAAATAATATATGAAGCAGTACCTTTGTAAAACATTAATTAATTAAAAGTTATATATGGATCAAGCTAAAGGCTCCTTTAACCACAGCCCCACATATATCTGTCGCTGTAGAAAAAATATTCTTTTCTTTTTGTTTTGTGTGTTTAAAGAAAATGGTATAATATGCACCTCATTCTGCAGCCTCCTCTTTTCACCCAAAACTGTATGGGAGATACTTCTGTAACAATTTGCTTGGATCTACTCCATTCTTTGTCACTCTGACATGTTACTATGAATAAACTACGTCTTGTTGAACCATTCTTCTTTTGGTGCACGTTTGGGTTGTCCCCATGTTTTGCTATTACAATATTATGAAGAATATTCTTATACATGTTTCTTTTTGCATCTGTGTGAAGGTCTCTCCTGGGCAGATACTAATAAACAGAACTGCTGAGTCATAGAAAATGCTCATTTGAGAAATTCAACAGGTATTTTCAGTTTGTTCTCCAAAAGTTGTGCTTCAGTACTGTATGAGTGGATTCATTTTTCCATGTAACCAACACCTGAAACAAACTTTGTAAATGTTTGTCAATCTGATATCTAAGGCATGTCTCTTTGTTGATTTATTTTGTATTTCTGTCATCTCTGGGAAGGTTGAACACTTCTTGGTTACTGGCATTTCATATTTCCTCCACTGAGAATTGTTTGGCTGTTCGTGTCCTTTGCCACACTTCCACTGGATGGTTTGTCTCTCATTAGTTTACAGGAGTTCTTCATACAGTCTGCAGAGAAACCCTTGATAACATGTTGGAGTGTTTTCTTCTGTTTTTTCACTTAATTTACGGTGCCTTTGGTCTTACAAAGTTGTATTTTGCTGTAGTTAGTTTTATGAATCTTGTCGACTAGAGTTCTGCTTTCTGAGTCTCGTTTAGTAAGACTGTCTATTATCCAAGATATAAAGATGTTCTATAATCTTTTTAAAACAATCTAATACTTTTAATATTCATTCAACTTTTATTGTTTATTATATTCAGATTTGGAGTTGATTTTTAAGGAGTGGTGTGAGACCAAATAGAATATTTATTAATATTTTGTCAAATGAATATCTGATTGTCCCAAAATAATGTATTGGCTATTACCAGACTTTATGAACATACATAGTGAATAGTTATGACAAGTGCTGGTAGATCAAGTAAATCACAGACTGACAAATGACTGTAGGACTTAGCAATGTGGTGGTCACTTGTGACCGTGGAAAAAAGAGTTGTAGTGGGGTGGTGGGGGTTCATTGGAATGGGTTCAAGAGAGAATGAGAGAAATCAGAGATGGTGAGTACACACAGCCATTCCTGAGGTCAATCAGTTGTTCTTTTAAACCAATCAGAAGATGTTTTTGACATTTTTAACAAATGGCTCAAAACCATGACACTCTTCATGTAGATTTTAAAGCAGATGAGAAAGCCTTCCATGTTGAAGTTCTGAAGTATGAGTTTCACACACTCATTGTTTTTGGCAACAGAACAGAGTCAATCCTCCTTATTCAGTAATTTGATATTCGTGAATTCACCTAGTCACTAACATTTACAGGTGAATCCAAACCCAACACACACTGTGTTTTCCCTGGGAATTCCTGGACGGGTGCAGAGTGGCAGAAAGTGGGAGTTGCCTGAGGCGCACGTTCCCAGCTGAGGTAGAACAAGGTGACACTCTTGTTTCAGCTCTCAGGTCAACAAGTGTCCTTTTCCTGGTCTATTAAATGGTACGTTTTTCACCTTTTTTGCTTCTTGCTGCTGTTTTTCCTCTTTGTAATGATCCGCAAACATAGAGCTGAAGTGCTGTGTAGTGTTCCTAAGCACAGGAAGCCTGTGATGGGCCATATGTAGCAAACACTTGTGTTAGATGAGCTTCCTCCAGGCATGGGTTATGGATAGTGATATTGGCTGGGAGTTCAAATAGTGTGTCTACAGTCTATAGTAAATAAGGTCTTTTCAAAAGAGACAAACATAAAACAAGGCTATGCGTTGACAGGTTCCCAAACATGTCACGACCAAAGACTGCAGAAACCTAACCTTGTCCTTCCCCTAGGAGCCCTGGTTCAGTCTGGCTCATGCAGTGTTTGCTAAAAATTAATAGAATGTAACTCTTCCAAATAGGGAGGATCAATGGTAACATGATGGAGATATTTTCAAACCTCTCTTTTAAAAATGATGTCTAAAAAGCAGGTAGTTTCTCAACTAATGGTTGACTTGTCATCTTTACTTTGAAAGGACAGAGTTTTTAACAGCATCTGCTCAGAAGCATATCTTTGATAGACGCATAAAAAAATCTCAGCAAATTGGGGACAACTGTTTTCTGCAAGAGAAAATGTGTATGGAATACATATATTAACTTCAAGACAGTAGTTACCTTTGGGGAGGAAAGAGAGAGGAAGGAGAATGGTGTCTTCCACTGTGTAATAGTTCTTAAAAAACGACATCAATAAGGTGTGCTCTGTTAAATCTCAGCAAAGAGTAAATGGTTTCTGTTATCCTATTCTCCTTCTAAGTATATTTAAAATAAATATGTAACTGGGGGCCTGCCCGGTGGCGCAAGTGGTTGGGTGCGCGCGCTCCGCTGCGGCGGCCCGGGGTTCGCTGGTTTGGATCCCGGGCGTGCACCGACGCACTGCTTTGGCAAGCCATGCTGTGGCGGCGTCCCATATAAAGTGGAGGAGGATGGGCACAGATGTTAGCCCAGGGCCGTCTTCCTCGGCAAAAAAAAGAGGAGGATTGGCAGATGTTAGCACAGGGCTGATCTCCTCACAAAAAAAAAAATAAATAAAATAAATAAATAAATAAATATGTAACTGGAACTGAGATGAAATAACACTAATGTAATAGATGCTATTTGCTGGAGTGCTCCCACCATCTGATGGACAGCTCGTGATGGGTTGGTGATGTTGCTGACACCATCTAAAGGTCAGGACACGTTGTTTACCAGCTGTGGAGCTAGAGAAGGCTCGGTCACCAGCAGCAGAGCCAGAGTTACCTCAACCTACAAAGTTAGAGCCACATAGAAGCAGATCCTGCTCCAGCTGTGGACTAGTGAGAGCTCTGGCAGCAGCTCCAGAGCTCAGTTGCAGCCAGCTCCAGAACTAGAGCTCCTCCAGCTCCCACACTCGACCAGCTCCAGAGCCGCAGCCATTCCCATCACTAGCTCCCGCACCACATCTGTCAATAAGGCAGAGCTAGAGTCAGTCTCAGGACCGGAGCCAATTCTAGAAGCAGGTCAGGCACCACCGCCTGAGACAGACCCAGCTCTAGCCCCAGCTCAGGTCCAGCTCCTGAGCCAGTGGCACAGCCAGAGCTGGTGGGATCTCCAGCATCAGCCACAGCAGTGGCTCCGGCACTAGGGCAGCTGCAGCACCACCCACATCGCCAGCAACTAAGGCCCGGCCGGCTCCAGCCCCCACCCAGAGATGTCTTTCCCTTTTCTATGTTTTATGATTTCTTATGTTTTATGTGTTCCAATTTAGATTCAATAAAGTTTAATGTTTTCATCACTTAAAGTTGTACAATTCAGGGCCGGCCATTAACTACATCCTCTATGCTGTGTACCGTCACCGTTATCTAGTTCCAGATCATTGCTTCACCCCACCAGAACCCCTGTACCCATGAAGCAGCCATGCCCCCATATCCACTCCCCCACCCCCTGACAAGCACTGATCTGCTTCCTGTCTCTGTGCATTTCCCTGGCCCTGGTGTGGCTGGGCTGAGCACAGCCAACCCTCCTTTGGCCCCTCCCCCCCATGCTGAAGACCCCTGAGGATGCCAATGTGTTCAGTGCCATGAACCCGATGCCTAGTATGACTTTGACCTGAGGAAGCCCGCCGTCACCAAGGGGGTGAGGTCAGGCATGGAGCCAGCTCAACCCTGCTTCACATGAAGAAGAGGGACTCGATATTGCCAAGGGCACCTTCTCCTCAGTCCCTAGTGCTGTTTAGCCACAGGGCCACCCTCCCCAGGGTCTGGCTAGCTGGGGAGATGAGCACGTACAGACTAGAGTGACAAAAACCAGGTGGCCATCTTTTCTGTCCAACCAGCTGGCCCAGGCTACCCAGGAGCAGTTTCACCCTGAACCTCTCGTGCTGCAGGCCTGATGCCTGCCAGTCAGCAGGCTGTCCTGGCCTCCCGTGGACCACTGGGAGCCTTAGGTGCCTTCTGCCCTCTAGGGTCCAAAGGACTAGCTGACCTTTGCCAAGGAGTGCTGCCCATGGGCATGAAGCCCTGCCTGCCACTGAGGCACTGCCCTCTGTGCACCTCCCTCACACCTTCCCAGGTGCGGGTCACTAGCATCTGTGACTTCAGGTGCCCCAGAGTCCCCACTCACCCAGGGGGCGTGACCTCTTCAAATGCAGCCCTTCCATCCAGCCTCCAAGCCAATAGACCCCAACACAGGCTTCAGGACCAGGCACAGCTCCCACTCCAAGTGCTGGGACACCTCAGGTGGGGCCAGGACCTCAGTGGCAGGGACATTGTCCAATGCTCAGCGAGCACTTGGCTGGTTCCTCCAGCTCCAAGGTGGAGGAGAGCAACATGAGTTTTGACCCAGAGGCCCCTGATGGCAAGGAAAAGAAGGTGGCTGCCCTCCCCATTCTCCCTGACAGCCCACTCCCAGTCCCTTCTTGCCCGGGACCAGTGTTCCCCAGCGACACCTACAAAGGGGCCAAGAAGCCCAGGAGCTGGATGCCGGCCTGGGGTGTCCTGCCGGGTCCAGAGACTCTGCTGACCATGCCACCCCCACAGTTATGGAAATCAACCGCCCCTGGGCCCCGATGGTCTCTGGTTTCATCTTGGCCTCCAGCAGCACTTCCTCCTCCTCAGCCTCCACCACACCCATGGCAGCTTTGGTCACACACAAGCGTCGTGTCTCAGGCTCTTCAACCACAGCTCCTCGCTGGCCCTCTCCATCCACACGGTGGGCGATGCTGCATCATCCCTGTCCACCTGGAGTAAACAACAGCAACGTGGACAGGAGCGTCTTGTTTAGCCCACTGGTGGGACGTGCCCTTGGTCCCATCACTCAGAGCTCTCTGAGCACAGACCTGTCCTGAATGGCTACTTTGACAAGAAGCCCTCTCTGGGCCCTCCAGGCAGCAGGCCCAGCCCAGGCAGGAGGTAGGCGACTGCCACAGTGCCCACTGTACATGGGAGGAAATGGAGGCAGCCTTCTCATCCTGTTGGTTCTTGGGGATCTTGGCTTGAGTGGAGGTGGATAAGGTGTCCACTGAGCTCCCTCCAAATCTAGGATCTAACCGCCTGAGGCTCTGATGAGACTGCTCGTTCAAGTCCAACCAACCTGTAGTGAAGCCCGACTCCTTGCCTGAGTCACGGCCCTGTGTGATCTGGTCCAGACACCGTCCCCAGAGTGCACCCCTCACCACACCCCACCCTCCCTAAAGCCTTCCTCCCCAAGGACCCTGCCAAGCCCCTGCCCCCTTCAGAGCTCCTAGCCTGCAGTGCCCCTCCCCGGAGCCCCCATCCAGGATGGACTCACCTCTGTGCTGGGCTCACAGGCCACCTCCTCAGGCTCCTGTGCTAGCAGAGCCTTTAGGGTCAGATTGACCTGGGGTCAAACCCACAGCTGGGTCACCTCACAGCCCTGTGACAGGCAAGGTCATGTGGTGTCTTCTCGGAGCCTCAGTTTCCTCCATGAAAAATGGGGTCAGTGACTCTGACCTCAGGAGAGTGTGTTGGGATTCAAGCAGGGAGACGAAGCTGCCCAAAGTGCTTGGACTCAGGAGGTCGCCTGGCTGGGGGAGCCCCAATGCAGGACAAGGCCTCGATGGTCAATGCTGGGCTCAATGCTGGTGAAAATCAAGGATTTCTAGTCCCCTGTTCACGTCTGGACTTGGTCACTTAGAGCAGAGTGACCTTGAATGCTGGGACCACTGGTCATCTGTAAAATGGGGTGCAATCACTCAGCACCCAGTGGGCTCCCTAATAACAGTAACTCCCTCCAATAGTTGCC
This sequence comes from Diceros bicornis minor, assembly GCF_020826845.1. NCBI lineage: Eukaryota > Metazoa > Chordata > Mammalia > Perissodactyla > Rhinocerotidae > Diceros > Diceros bicornis. The sequence continues at coordinate 559,031 of NW_026691113.1, read as the reverse complement.
CAGCTGGGCTCCCTTCAGCTCCTCCTACACCCGCCAGGGCTGCAGGCAGGGACTGGCTGGACCTCATGTGGTAGGGAGGGGGTGTAGAGGAGGAGGGAGAAGGGCAGCCTGGCCTTCTCCCTGCCCAGGGTCTGTGTCCACCACTGTCTTCGTGTCCGCAGGACCAGCCATGCATGGAGCTGGACCCTGGGATGGAGTCTGTGAACCAGGACAGTGAGGTCGGTGTATATTCAGTGACCCTCACATCCCCAGATGTCCAACCTACCCAACTGTGCACCGTGTGGCCCACCTGGCTTCTGTGGCGTGTTCCTGCGACGTAGGGGATGTGAGGGTCACCGAGCAGTTGGCTGGGGAGGGGACAGACGAAAGCAGCCACATCAAGGGACCGTTGTGTTACACGTGTGTGCTGCGAGCTGTGTCACCCAGAAGTGCTGTCTGCAGGGCCCCTCTGTGTGCCTGACCATGGACAGGAGGCCTGGTTGCCGCACAGGAGAGAGGCCTGTGAGACAGTGAGGGTATCCCTGCCACACTCATGTGGGCGGAGATCCCGGGCCATGTCCATGCTCATCGGGGCTGATGTTGCTCCGTGTCCAACCCTCACAGGACAGTTGGGAAACTGAGGCCAGGAGAAGCAGGGACAGGCCCTGGGGTCACAAGGTGGGCAGAGTCCAGAGGGGAAGAGAGCATTCCAAGCTCTTAGGCCAGCCTCAGCACTTCCAAGGGGTTTGCTTTGGGAATGAGAGCCCCTAATACCCTGGGGGACCTCTGCCAACGCCCTCCCATGTAGGGCCCTTTGCTATACGCATCCCCACGTGGACACACTCACACACACAAGCATACACACACACTCTGAATGCCCAGCCCGGTCTCAGAAGGGAAGTGCTCACTGGGGAGGTGACAGGAGGAAGGAAGAAAGAGGTTGGAGGCAGCTCTGCCATGGGGCATGGGCATCCGGTCCCCTAACAACATGCCCAGGCCCATAGCATGAAGGGGAGAGATGCCAGACTGGTGGGCAGGGGGTCCCCAAGGTACACAGGGGGATGCAGGGGTTGGGGTCATCCCTAGAGCAGCCTGTAGAGAACCAGGTCTGGCGTCCTGTGGCCACCACTCTGGGCACCGGGAACTAGGATGTGACCCCCTAGGGGGGAGGGGATACAGCAGAGAAGGCTAGATCTTACGCCTCTGTAAATTGGGGTGCATAGATGGGGTGACTCTAAGGGTCCCACAGGCTTGTAGAAGAGTCTATTGACCTTCGTTCTCCATCCATGACCCACTGTTCTCTGAGTCCTTGTAAAATGCATTCCATTCCCTCGAGGTCTTGCTGAGCAGAAGGCAGCCTGAGAGCTTGGGGACTGGGGCCCCGGGCAGTGCAGAACATGGCAGAGCACTGGTCGACTTGTCTGGGGACCAGGGACAAGGCCATCCTTGTCGGAGCCTCGGGGGCCTCCTTTGGAAGTGAGGTGGAGTCATTGCCCTGGCTGGGGCGAGGAGGCCTTGTGAGTCAACGGGACACGCCACGGCCAGTGGAGGGAAAGCGAGGAGCAAGAGAGGCTTCTGAGGTCCCTCACGTCCCTTCTGGAGCCCACAGGTCCTGCTCCTTTGCGTCCTGGGCCCTGGTGGAACCACTGCCTTGAGGACCCCAAACAAAGAAAGGTGTGTGTTTTGCTTTCTGCTTTCCTGCCTGGGGCTGCAAGGCTGGGGCTGACCACCAGGGGTGTCCTGTGTCCACTCATGCTCAATGCAGCAAGTGGAGCAGGGAAGGGACGCCCAGGGCTCGTTCTGGGTGTTCCCCTGTCCAAAGCAACAGGCACCTTTGATTACTGGCATCCACGTCCACAATGGGAGCTGCTCAGAGGCGGGAGGGGACCCTGAGATCCTTTCATGATTCTTTCAGCTACTGTGGCCCCAGCACTCACCCTGAGCAGGGCCCATGTTAGTCCTGAGGGCAGTGCTGAAAGCACCCACATGGTCTCTGTCCTCCAGGAGCTCACAGCCTGGAGGTGGAAAGGACAAAATCATGAACAAATCCATGTGAAAAAGAAGAGAAGGTGCTACAGAGCAATGAAGCAGGGTGCTGGAGGAGGGAGGGCCTGGAGCCCCTAGGTGGGTGTAAAGGGCCCCCTGGGGACATTTGTGCCCTGAGCAGAAGGACAAGAGGAGCCAGCCCTGCATCTGTCTGCAAACAGCGTGCTGGGGGGAAGCTCAAAGGCACAGAGACTTGGAGGCAGAAGAGGATTTGACGAGAGAGGAGGTGAGAAAAGAGCCAGTGTGGCTAGAGTGAGCTGGGGAGGAGAGAAGTGAGGGAGAGAGGATGGCAGGGCCAGACCCAGGCCTGGAAGGAGGGACTAGCTGTCTATGCTGGGTGACAGCATTAGCCTCACTTAGCACTTACGAGACCTATCATTGAGCATCTGACAGTGTCTCTACCAGGGTCCAGGCTCAGGTCAGCTGGGAGGCTCCCCATCAAGGTCTAGCAGGAGGCTGGGGCTGTGTTCTCAACTGAAGCTCGATAGAGGCAGGAGCCATCTCGGAGATCATTCACAAGTATCGGGGCAGTGGTAGGATTCAGTTTGGATGGGGGGTTTCAGGCCTTTTCTGTCTGTGGGCCGGGACCCTCTGCCAGTTCTTTGCATTAGGGGGTGTCATAGGGAAGGAAGCTCATAATATCTGATATGGCTTCTCCTGAATAGTGGATCAGAGAGACAGAAAGAGGGAGAGAAAGAGAGACAGTGACACACAGAGATAGAAAGATGGGGAGGAGAGACAAAGAGAGTAGACACAGACAGAGACAGGGAGACAAAGAGAGAGACAGAGAGACAGGGAGAGACCAAGAGAGATACAGACAGCCAGAGACACAGAGACAGAGAGAGACAAAGACAGAGAGAGAGAGACAGAGACAGAGAGATAGAATGAACACAGGAGAGACAGAACCACACAGAAGTCACAGACTTTTCATTAAGCTGACCGTGGAAGTGACATCCCATCACTCGGCCCTATTCTATTGGTTAGAAGCCAGCCGCAAAGTCCATTCTCATAGAGGAGCGGGGATTACATAGGATGTGTGCCTAGGAAGTGGGAACGCTGGGAGCCGTTGTGGGGGCTGCCCACCACATAGGCTGAGATGACCACCACTCAGGCACTTGGACCTGAGTCTAAACATAACAGGAGGCCCTGGAGGGTTGCGAGCCAGAAGGAGATGATGTCTGAACGTCATTTCATTTCAACTCTCCCTAGGAACACTGGAAACAGGCAAGAGGGGAAGTGCCTCTCCCAGACGCCCAGCAGACCCAAGCCTCTTTGCGTTGTATTCTCTGCCACAGCCAGCCCTTTCTGTAATCCTTGCACTGCCAAGTCTGTGCAGGAGCTACGTGTGGGAGCAGCCCACGGGATTCACAGACTCTGAAGGGATCTCTAGGTCTATACACCTGATGACATCCCTAGGAAGTAGATGCTAGAATGACCCCCACTACAGAGAGGGACATGAACACAGGAGAGACCCTGAGAGGGGAGGCCCTGAGAGGCGCAGGGTTGTCCAGGGTGACATCACTGGCAAGAAGCAGGAGCGGGACTGAATTCAACTCTGTGTCCTCAAAGCTGGGGCCCTGGTTGCGTCCAGACCTCCCCAGAGGCTGTGGGGTAGACTGTGTCAGTGTGACTGTGTCTGGACAGGGTGTGGAGATGGAGAGTGAGCAGTCAGCAGCCCGGGGGGCCCTTAGGAAGGTCTTGTGTGAGGAGGAAGCTTAGGTAAGGAGATCCCAGGAAGTGACCTCACAGAGCCCAATAGAACTTGGAACCCTGGTAACTAGGCACCCACATCCTAAACACAGCCCCCAAGCGAGCTCACTTCTCTAGCAACATGTTTAGTTGCTGCTTCCCAATGACCAGGGGCCGGAGCCCCAGGAAAGCCCCCAAAGACCGATGCAGATGCTGGTGCCCCTCTCGCGGCCGACGGCTCTGGTCGTTTACCCGGAGGGACGGAAAGGTAACACCGGGAGGCCCAGGGAAGGCCATTCCAAACCAGACTACCACTGTGGTCCCATCTGGGCAGCCCTACATCCCCTCCCCATGTGTGCCTGGATGGGCGGGTTCATGTGGGTAGACCACCGTGAGCAGGAGCAGTCGGTGAGGTGTTAGAAGCCTTGGGGGGTCGGTCAGGTTCAAAGCCCAGGTCAAGGCCGGCTGGGTGGGATGTGGAGTGCGGGGTGGTGCCCTTCTGCCTGAGGTTTATCCCAAGCCCCTGAGGTGTAGGTCTTTCCTCAGGGGTGGAATAATGTGCAGACACAGGTGTGTGCCTGATCTGGGAGAATTAGGACCAGAGGGCAGAAGAGCAGCAGGGACAGCTGGGCAGGGCTCTGATGCCTCTGGGACGGAGCCAGTCACTGTCTTTGCAGAGCTCCACGAAGAAGATCAGTGTGGAGCTGGCGGAAGGGGATATTCCATCCATCTCCCCGATGGAGGCGCCGGTGTCCCACAGGCCTGGACCAGCAGCTACCGGGAGACGGTCTGCAGTGACAGTGATAAAACCCTCAGAGCCACCAGAAGACCCAGCTTCAATCCCGGGAAAACCATCATACCCACCATGTCCTGCAGCAGCGCAGGAGGCAGCTGAGGCCACAGCCTCCGTGCAGGGAGCGCCATCCCCTGCAGAGTCTCCTGTAGCATACCAGGAGGCAGAAGAGGCCCAAACCTCTGTGCAGGGAGGGCCATCCCCTGCACAGCCTCCTGCAGGAGACGAGGAGGCAGCTGAGACCCCTGCCTCCGTGCTGGGACAGACATCTCCTGCACAGACTCCCGCAGGACTCCAAGAGGCAGCTGAGGCCTCAGCCTCTGTGCAGGGAGAGCCATCCCCTGCACAGGCTCCTGCAGGAGAACAGGAGGCAGCTGAGGCCCCAGCCTCTGTGCAGGGAGAGCCATCCCCTGCACAGTCTCCTGCAGGAGAACAGGAGGCAGCTGAGGCCCCAGCCTCTGTGCAGGGAGAGCCATCCCCTGCACTCTCTCTGGCAGGAGACCAGGAGGCAGCTGAGGCCCCAGCCTCTGTGCAGGGAGAGCTATACCCTGCACAGTCTCCTGCAGGAGACCAGGAGGCAGCTGAGGCCCCAGCCTCTGTGCAGGGAGAGCCATCCCCTGCACAGCCTCCTGCAGGAGAACAGGAGGCAGCTGAGGCCCCAGCCTCTGTGCAGGGAGAGCCATCCCCTGCACAGGCTCCTGCAGGAGAACAGGAGGCAGCTGAGGGCCCAGCCTCTGTGCAGGGAGAGCCATCCCCTGCACAATCTCCTGCAGGAGACAGGGAGGCAGCTGAGGCCCCAGCCTCTGTGCAGGGAGAGCCATCCCCTGCACAGCCTCCAGCAGGAGAACAGGAGGCAGCTGAGGGCCCAGCCTCTGTGCAGGGAGAACCATCCCCTGCACAGTCTCCTGCAGGAGAACAGGAGGCAGCTGAGGGCCCAGCCTCTGTGCAGGGAGAGCCATCCCCTGCACAGCCTCCAGCAGGAGAACAGGAGGCAGCTGAGGGCCCAGCCTCTGTGCAGGGAGAACCATCCCCTGCACAGTCTCCTGCAGGAGAACAGGAGGCAGCTGAGGGCCCAGCCTCTGTGCAGGGAGAGCCATCCCCTGCACAGTCTCCTGCAGGAGAACAGGAGGCAGCTGAGGGCCCAGCCTCTGTGCAGGGAGAGCTATACCCTGCACAGTCTCCTGCAGGAGAACAGGAGGCAGCTGAGGCCCCAGCCTCTGTGCAGGGAGAGCCATCCCCTGCACAGCCTCCAGCAGGAGAACAGGAGGCAGCTGAGGCCCCAGCCTCTGTGCAGGGAGAGCCATCCCCTGCACAGTCTCCTGCAGGAGAACAGGAGGCAGCTGAGGGCCCAGCCTCTGTGCAGGGAGAGCCATCCCCTGCACAGTCTCCTGCAGGAGACCAGGAGGCAGCTGAGGGCCCAGCCTCTGTGCAGGGAGAGCTATACCCTGCACAGTCTCCTGCAGGAGAACAGGAGGCAGCTGAGGGCCCAGCCTCTGTGCAGGGAGAGCCATCCCCTGCACAGCCTCCAGCAGGAGAACAGGAGGCAGCTGAGGCCCCAGCCTCTGTGCAGGGAGAGCCATCCCCTGCACAGCCTCCAGCAGGAGAACAGGAGGCAGCTGAGGGCCCAGCCTCTGTGCAGGGAGAGCCATCCCCTGCACAGTCTCCAGCAGGAGAACAGGAGGCAGCTGAGGGCCCAGCCTCTGTGCAGGGAGAGCTATACCCTGCACAGTCTCCTGCAGGAGAACAGGAGGCAGCTGAGGGCCCAGCCTCTGTGCAGGGAGAGCCATCCCCTGCACAGTCTCCAGCAGGAGAACAGGAGGCAGCTGAGGGCCCAGCCTCTGTGCAGGGAGAGCCATCCCCTGCACAGCCTCCAGCAGGAGAACAGGAGGCAGCTGAGGGCCCAGCCTCCGTGCTGGGAGAGCCATCCCCTGCACTCTCTCCGGCAGGAGAACAGGAGGCAGCTGAGGGCCCAGCCGCTGTGCAGGGAGAGCCATCCCCTGCACAGTCTCCTGCAGGAGACAGGGAGGCAGCTGAGGCCCCAGCCTCTGTGCAGGGAGAGCCATCCCCTGCACAGTCTCCTGCAGGAGACAGGGAGGCAGCTGAGGCCCCAGCCTCTGTTCAGGGAGAGCCATCCCCTGCACAGCCTCCAGCAGGAGAACAGGAGGCAGCTGAGGGCCCAGCCTCTGTGCAGGGAGAGCCATCCCCTGCACAGCCTCCAGCAGGAGAACAGGAGGCAGCTGAGGGCCCAGCCTCTGTGCAGGGAGAGCCAAGCCCTGCACAGGCTCAGGGAGGAGAACGAGAGGCAGCTGAGGCCCCAGCCTCTGTGCAGGGAGAGCCATCCCTTGCACAGGCGCCTGCAGGACACAGGGAGGCAGCTGAGGCCAATCTCTGCGGCCTGGGAGAGCTGGCTCAGGACCCTCCCTCATTAGCACCTCCAGTCCCACCTGTTCCACCTACTCCCTTACCACCAATTTCCTTCCCCATCCTCCTAATTGTGTTTCTCTATTTCTTGGTTTCTTTCATTGATTTTTTTTTATTGTTTATATCTTGATTATTTAAAATAAATTTCACTTTCATCTTTTAACAGTTTACTGTTTTTCATTTTAAATTGTACACTTCATGAGCATTAAGTACATTCACAATGCTGTGCAGCCATCACCTCTGTATGCGTTTAGAGTATTTCATTCTCCAAAAGAACACCCTGTTCTAAAAGCACTCACTCCCACTTTCTCCCTCAGGCCCTGGCAACCCCTAATCTGTTTTCTGTCACTGTTTCCTTTTTTTTTTTAAATCTGTTCAGGATGTTTCCTATAAGTGAAATCATGCCATAGGTGGTCATGTGTTTTCTGCCCATTTATTTTCGCACGGCCTGATAGGTTTTCCTTTTCTGTTTTTATTTGAAATAGAATTTCTCTAATTTGATAGGAAAATCCCAGATGGGTCTAGATTTGATGTATCAAAGAAAGCCCTTTTGGTAAATATGTGCATAATCTTGGGGTACAGACTGCTGTTCTAAGTGCGACACCAAAGCCAGAAGCCACACACGAAATGCGTTGCTCTTCCTGCAGCCTAAACAAAAACAAGAAAGGGTAGAAAGCTGGAAAGACAAACCAAGAGGCAGCTGAGGCATCAGCCTCCAAGCAGGGAGAGCCATCCCCTGCACTGGCTCCTGCAGGAGAACAGGAGGCAGCTGAGGCCCCAACCTCTGTGCAGGGAGAGCCATGCCCTGCACAGGCTCCTGCAGGAGAACGAGAGTCAGCAGAGGGCCCAGCCTCCGTGCAGGGAGAGCCATCCCTTGCACAGTCTCCTGCAGGAGACAGGGAGGCAGCTGAGGCTACAGCCTCTGTGCAGGGAGAGCCATCCCCTGCACAGGCTCCTGCAGGAGATCAGGAGGCGGCTGAGGGCCCAGCCTCTGTGTAAGGAGAGTCAAGCTCTGCACAGGCGCCTGCATGAGACAGAGAGGCAGCTGAGGCCAAATTCTGAGGCCTGGGAGAGCTGGCTCGGGAACCTCCCTCATTAGCACCTCCAGTCCCACCTGTTCCACCTGCTCCCTTACCACCAATTTCCTTCCCCATCCTCCTAATTGTGTTTCTCTATTTCATGGTTCCTTTCATTGCTTTTTTTATTGTTTATATCTTGATTATTTAAAATAAATTTCACTTTCATCTTTTAACAGTTTACTGTTTTTCATTTTAAATTGTACACTTCCTGAGCATTAAGTACATTCACAATGCTGTGCAGCCATCACCGCTGTATGCGTTTACAATATTTCATTCTCCAAAAGAACACCCTGTTCTAAAAGCACTCACTCCCACTTTCTCCCTCAGGCCCTGGCAACCCCTAATCTGTTTTCTGTCACTGTTTTGTTTTTTTTTTAATCTGTTCTGCATGTTTCTTATAAGTGAAATCATGCCGTAGGTGGCCATGTGTGTCTGCCCATTTCTTTTCGCACGGCCTGATAGGTTTTCCTTTTCTGTTTTTATTTGAAATAGAATTTCTCTAATTTGATAGGAAAATCCCAGATGGAGTCTAGATTTGATGTATCAAAGAAAGCCCTTCTGGTAAATATGTGCATAATCTTGGGGTACAGACTGCTGTTCTACGTGGGACACCAGAGCCAGAAGCCACACACGAAACGCGTTGCTCTTCCTGCGGCCAAAACAAAAACAAGAAAGGGTAGAAAGCTGGAAAGACAAACCACAAACCGGAATGTATTCCTCATGACACAAGGCCAGGGAAATGTTACGCATCCTTGTGGTCCAAAAAAACACTCGAAAGTCAGAGTTTTAAAAAGAGATAAAGAGCAAACACATTCAACGCCAACGAGAGGTGATACACAGGGGCAGCATGTGTCAGAGATGCGCGAGCTCCCCGAGGAGGAGACGCGCACATGGAGACACTGTGGAGAGGGCACTGGGCCCCATCAGACGGGCTGGGTTCCAGTGTGGTGACGACCAGACCTGGTGACAATGTGAGGAAGCAGAGGCCCCAGTAGACCCCTAGAGACAAGTGTGAAAGGACACTCCTCTCTGGAGACCAACCTGCAGGACCCATCGCAGTCCCCAGGGGCACGCCTGTGCTGGCGGTACTGATCCCAGGACTTCATCCCACAGAAATTCCTGCCCAACTTTTCAAAGATGTATTTTCCAGACTATTCATCACAGCACTGGTTGCAATAGCAAGCAATTGGAAGGAACGCTACTGTCCATGGCGAGGCGATGGGATCCATCCGTCCCATCTGTAAGACCACTAATATGTGATATCAGCCAGAAGACATGCATCTAGGAACATGAATCTGTGTGTGAGAGAGCGACAGAGACAGACAGAGAAAGAGAGAGACAGAGCCAGAGAGATACGCACCAAATCATCCATGGGGCTCACCTCTGGGGATGGGAATTGCCACTCGCTTCTCTTCTCCTTTAGAGGCCTGCGTGATGTTTCAACTTGATAGAATGTGCCTCTATTCCTCTTATAATTCTAACAAGATTAAAATCACATGTTAATGTTATCCATTTATCACTCATCTTTGGACTGAAGTACATTATTTCGTTTTTCTTTGTAAAGGTTTTTATTACAAAGACAATGTACGTTAATTACAGGAAAAGAATGAATTCTAAGGGAATTAAGAATTAAGTGGAAACTGAGGAGTGCCCTTAACAGGCAGTGTTCACCGTTTCAGTCCTTTGCCTTTGTATGCACGTGTGTGTGCACGTGTGTGCATGTGCCCATTCAGCTGTGTGCATCTGTATGCACATGGGTATGTCTATGTGCAAGTGTGTGTGGGTGTGCACTTGCGGCTATCGTGTGGGAAGGACTGCAGGGAGTGTGCTCTTCTGGAACCTGATTTCCCCAGGGCTGGACCCTGGCCAGTCAATCCTCTTCCTCCTCTGCGTCGGCCTCAGAATTGCCTAAGAGCCTCTGCTGGGCAACACGGATCATTTCTGATTTTTCACTCCCGTCATCGTGCTGAAAGGAACACCTGCATCCATAAATCTCTACTTCTTTAGGACCGATCCCTAGAGGCGGAGATTCTGGCTCATACTGTAAACGTGATGTTAAGGTGTTGGTCACAGTCTCTGACACCCAAGGTCTCCTTCTACCCTGTGATCTTGTTTGGGAACAGGGAGTCCAGAGACCCTGAAACAGAGACCTGAGGGAGGGAGGGAGAAGGAGGAGCAGCTAGGATGCAGGGGATGAAGGTACCTGGGGTGACCTGCCCAGCTGGAAGGCCTCGCTCCTGTTGCTTCTGTCCCTCCCACTCCCCTCACCCCTGGCCCCGCCCCTAACACACCTGACCCCGCTTTGGCCTTGCCCATGCCCCTCCTGCTCCCTAACTCACCTGAGCTGAGCAGCCTGGCCTGCCATCCAGGACAGATGATGATGAGGGTCTGGACACTCCTGCCTGCTCCCTCTCCCTCCAAGCAGAGAGCCCCATCCTCAGTCAGGAAAGTACATCTAGGTCAGTGCAGTGAGTCACAGGGACCTCCTTGAACATGCTCCCTCCAGGGGGAGTTCTCAGTTGCAACAGCAGGACCCACTTGAGCTTGTGTGAGCAGAAGTGACTTTTACAAGACAGAGTGGAGGTGTCATAGAAGGTGCCAGAAGGTCAGAGCACGGGGCTAGAGGCTTTGGAGAAGGTCATCGTGCCCAAAGCACACCTCAGGGTTTTCCAGGAGTGATGGCTGCCTCAGGCACTGTGCCAGCCCCAGCCCACATATCCAGCACATTCAGCCTCTGCGATGGAGGGGCCCTGCTCAGTGGGGATGAGGGAGAGAGCCCTGGTGACCTCGGAGAGGCACTGCCATTGGAGCCTCGGTTTCCTCCCCTGTGAAGTGGGGTGACAGCCGACCTTTCATGGTGGTGTCAGACAAGTTCGCTGAGGCTGCACCTGGAGCGCCCTGCACCTTCTCAGATCTCAACAGCTGCTAGCTCTAATGAAGAGGAATCAAGAGAGGAGAGATGGGGCTGGGTCCCGGATCCCCACCTGGCTGGCTGACTGCCGTGGGACAAGATGGGGTGGAGAAAGGCATTCCAGAGGAACAGCGGAGTCAGAGCGAGTAGGGCATGCCTGGTGGGAGATCAGAGTGGGCAGAGGCAAAGGGCCCCAGGGGGCTCTGAGTGGGGTGACATCAGCAGGAACAGCTCGCGGTGATGAGCACTTACCGGGGCCTCTGTTCTCCTCTTGAGCTATCTCCTTGAATCCTCCCCACAACTCCTTGGGGGAGGAGCAATTATTGTCTTCATTTCACTGATGAGGAAACTGAGGCTCAAAGAGACTTGCCCCCTCTGTGCCCTGCAGAGTGGCAGAGCCGGGATTTGAACCCAGTGCCTCTTAGACCCCTTGGGCCTGCCTGAGAAGGGCTCCCCCATGCTGAGAGAGGGACCTCTTTTCCCTAAAGTTCTGAGAACTTTTGGTCCTGATGCCCAGAGAGACCTCACTCTGCGGGGGGATAGGCTGGTCCTTGCTACTGGGAGAGCCCACAGCGCCCACAGCTGGCCATTCCCCGGCCACCATACCCAGCCCCAGGCAGACGGAGTGGCCCTGTCCCTTTAGTTCAGTGATGGCTGGAGGCCAGAAGGGTGCAGGCCCCAGGGAGGCCAGGACCCCTGAGCCCGAGGAGGCCACAGTGCAGGACAGTGGTTTGGAATGATCCAAAGTCAGAGAAACAGGGGTCCTAGTCCCTGCTCAGCCTCTTTCTAGCTGGTGATGCAGGTGAGGCTCTCAGCCTCAGTTTCCCCATCTGTACAATGAGGAAATAACTTGGCCTCCTGATGGGCTGTTGGGAGACTTCCCTGAGGAATTGCTTGAGCATCTCTAGCCTGGTGCCCGGAGCGTGTTAAGAGCCCCCTGCCAGGCAGTCACAGTGGTCCTCCAGGGCGCAGGGTCTGGGAAGTCCCTCCTCAGGTTCCCTTCCTGCTGCTCTGCTCCCGGGAACATTCAGCATTGTTTGAAGAGGAGCTGAAGAAGATCCAGGACCACACTGTGTTGCAGGTGACGGAGGCTCAGCGCTGGGAGGACAGCTGGACATGCTCCATGCCACCGTCCAGGGCTTGTGCTGTGACCCCCTGTGAGCCCCCCACAGATAAAGGCTCCTCCTGTGTGGATCCAGCTTCTGTGGTTTACTCACTTATTGCTTCATTCACCCAGTCATTCCTTCACTCATTCCTTCACTCACTCACTCCTGCACTCATGTACTCATTCATGCATTCGTTCATTGTTTCACTCACTCATTCAGCCAATACGTTCTGGTCCCTGCCGTGGGCTGAGCACTGTAACTTCACCAGTGAGTATGACCCCACGTGGTCCCTGCCCACCTGGAGCTCACATCCACTGTGTGACCTGAAAGAGGGCTGTCCCTCGGGTTAGCAGGGGTGATGAGCACCAGGAATCCACTTCTGAAAATAGAGGCCACCCATGCAAAGAAAAGAACGGAGAAAACCCATGCTTGGCACTTCATCGACCAAAAAAAATAATTAAAAGTTAAGAAAAATAAAGATATCCTACATTTAACAAAATGTGGGTTCTAATCACAAGTGTGCACTCATTCCGACAGCCAATGAGAAGTAATCCAGAGTGGACTGGGTATTGTAACACATTCTTCCGGCCAATAATAGCATTTCAGTAAACATGTTCCAGGGCCTCATGATTTTCCTAAGGCCTCTGTGATCCTCCAACACTTAAATCTTTCTCCTTGGAAGCGTCTGTCCTGTCCCCCTCCTTGTCGAATGGCTCTTCCACTGTCCGGGGGCCTACCCTGCACGGCCACACTCGTCAGCGACTCTCCACGTTGTGTGGACAGGCTGCCCGCGTTCCTCCCGCAGCCTCGCGAGCTCCTGTTGCTTTGGCAAGGTTGGGGTTTTCCCTGGGTGATCAGCGGGCGTCCTTCTTTGCAGCGGTGTGCGTCTCCCCACGCTGCGTCTCCTCTGACGACTCCGGGAGGCAGGCCTGTGTCCCCATCTCACAGGTGAGGAAGCTCAAGTCCAGAAGGCTGGACGGCCTGCTCCACGTCACAGCCAGCGTGCAGCCTCCGCAGAGTCTGGGCCCAGAGCAGACCAGGACGTAGGGCGAGTGGTTTGTCTGCAGGTGAGGGAGGAGGCCCGAGGGAGGCCATGGGGAAGGGAGCCTGGAGGAGGAGCGCCAGGGCGGGGCCTGACGAGGGAGCACTGAGGTGAGCATCCATCCTAGTCCTGTCGGGAGACGAGATCCCACCCGGACTGGCTCTGTGCCCGTGGGTGGAGGGTTTACCCCGGGTCGTGAAGGCTTCTGTGCTACAGGCTGGCACAGGCTCGCAGGAGAGGAAGCTCCCGGTGCAAGAGAGAGCCCTCAGGCAGAGAGTGGATGCAGGTGCTCCAGGGGGACACTGTGGGCCTGCTGGGGACTGGCTCCCAGGGACTGCAGGGACTCAAGTGGGCTGAGGGAACTGAAGGGCAGCAGCAGCAATGTCTGCAGCGGGGGCCTGCACACATGTCCCACACGTATGCCCCCAGAAAGGCTGCTCTGCATCGCATTTCTCCTCCCAGATGCGTAGTTGGCCCAAACCGCCCCTCCACTCCACACTCCCAACTCCTTTCCACTCGTCTCAGGTTACTAGAAATTCAGAATATTTTAGTTGGTGTTGGAGCCCAGAGACTTTTGTTTGTCCTGCCCATGTTCTAACATTGCTGGCTTTTTAAAGATCTCAGGGCTTTGACTCCAAAACAGCAGGATGATGAGGATCCCAGAGAGCTTTCTGGAAGCAAGACTTTACGCTTTGCAATACTGCCATCCCACCAGCTCTTCTCAAAATCCCTCCAGGACACAGACTCACAATCTTGGGTCCTCAGATTGCTGAAAGGATGCGCCTTCAGAAAGTGATCGGCGTGTGTCGGCAGGACGCACCGAATGGTTGAGTGAGGAGTTCAGCCAATCCTCTTCCCGGAAAGCCATGATCACACCGGACGTGCTGTCAGAAAACAAGCTCTGGGAAGAGACCAAAGACATACAACCAACTGAGGAGCATGTGAAGCTGAGGGAAGAACAGTGAGAGTCGTGGTGTTTTTGCCCAGGGCAGGTCCCGTCCCCACCCCCTCAGTGTGACGGCCCTGTGAGCGGCGCAAGCCTGAATGGGGGTGGCTTCACTGTCAGAGGTTGCCCACTTGATGTCGCCATGCGTGGGCAAAGCCCGGCCCCTAAGCATTTCTGGAAACAGTAGCCATCTCAGTGGCAAGCTGACGTGGAAGGTCAACTTTGCAGCCGCCTGAGGTTGGATCTAGAACAGAGCAGCGAATCAGCCAGGAAGGTGAGACGGACAACCACACGATGAGACAGACACAGCGGCCTTGATGGGCTGCACGTAACCCCAGGGGGTCTGAAAGGTGGTGTGGTTGTGCAGACCTGTGCTCAATCAGGTGAGACCAGGAGATGGGCATTGTGGGGATGCTTAGAGACCTGCCACCAGCCTAGGCCCTGCCCCCAGGGGTTGCTGCCTCCCAGGAAGTCCAAGTTGACTGAGGGGACAATGCCCAGCCCTGTCGAAGGTCCCTGTCCACTCTGGGGCTCCCATGGAGAGAGGCCTTCCCACCTGGAAACTTCTCCCCAGGTCTTCTTCAGAGGCTGAAACGAGGTGCTCTCAGAGCAGAGAAGATGGTGAGCAGTGAGGAGAGGCTCCTGAGGAGTCGGCCCTCCTGGGGAAGGAAGCAAATGAGCTGGGAGGGTGGAGTGGTCCCTGCTTGCTCTGGCCTCAGCCCCCTCAGTGTACATCTCCCTCCTGGAGGGGACAGGAGCCCAGGGAACCCGGGAGAGCACACCCGGGCCGCGATGAGCAACACTCCCAAGGAGGAGGATCTGAGCTCAACGCAGGATCAGCCCAGGTAGGAAGGGAGCCTTTCGCCACCAGGACACTCGAGTCAAGGTCAGCGTGCCCCTGCAGGGATGATGAGCTCCCTGCCTGTTCTGTACGTCCCTGTGGACCACTGACTGCTTAGGGACTGGCTTCTGACCAGCAGACCCAGCACAAGTGACAGGACGACCCTTCCCAGATTCCATCACCGAGGCTGTCATTCTCTCTCACTCGCTCTCTTGTGTTCCCTCTTCCCTCTCCCCTTGTTCCCCTCTCTCAGTCTGTCTAACCCCTGGACCTGGGGACATACATGGACGTCCTGAGCTCCCCTATGCAGAGGCCCACGCAGAAGAAAACCAAGGGAGTGCCCTGGCCAACAGACAGAAAGGAGCCAGGCTCTCAGTGAAGCTGATCCTGACCGAGCCCACAGGAGTAAGCTTGACAGCACATCTCACCCTGGTCCAGCCTCGGTGGAGGCCACAGCCCCAAC
Source organism: Diceros bicornis minor (assembly GCF_020826845.1). Classification (NCBI taxonomy): domain Eukaryota; kingdom Metazoa; phylum Chordata; class Mammalia; order Perissodactyla; family Rhinocerotidae; genus Diceros; species Diceros bicornis. The sequence goes on along the minus strand of NW_026691113.1, from coordinate 543,715 downwards.
CTGGAAGTCGTCATGAGCAGAGGCTCCAGCTCAGCTGTGCAGGATTCCTGGTCCACAGAGATGGAGAGAGAGTGAATATTTGCGGTTTACAGATGCAGGGTGGGGAGCAGTGTTGTCAGAGAGGAGGAAACACCTCACACCATCTCCCAGTTCCCAGGTCTGGCCTGCCCTTCTCCCTCCTCTCCCCTCCAGGTTCTCTGCAGCCACAGTGCCCACCTCTCTAACCTCCTCTGGCCAAATTCACTTCTGCCTGGGTGTCTCCACACCAGCAGTGCCTTCTCCCTGGCACGCTGATCACAGGTGAGTGCAGCGCTGGGTCCTCATGTCATTCTGGTCACAGCAAATGTCACCTCAGTCAGGCCTTTCAGACCCTCCTACCCAGTGAGACCCCAGCCCTCCCTGCAGGACACTCTTTATTTTCATTCCAGTTCATGCTCTTCTCTTTCACGTGTCTCTGATTTTGTGCTTTTGTCCATCTGCCTCCAGACTGAGCTCCTGGTGGGCAGGGACCACTGGGTAGATTTCAGCACCACCCTTGGGCCCACCAGGGCTCCCGGCCCAGGGTGATGGCTTGGCACATAGCTGCCGAATGAACAAATAGGGGCATCTTGGATCCCTCCTTCCTGCTTTTGCTCCACTCAGTGGGTGAAGAGGAACACTAGTAATAGGAAGTGCAAGTGGGTCCTGAGGCAGGCGGAGGGTCAGCATGACTTCTGCATGAATCCTCCTCTCCCCAAATTGCTCCAGCAAAGCTCAGTGGGCACCACTGACACAGGAGGCTGCCACCTGATGGCCAACACAGGAACTGCAGCCTCAGGCAGGGACAGCACAGCACCAGGCAGGCATGTATCTCTTGTGGAGAAATGCCTATCCAAACGCATTGCCCATTTTTCATTGTGCTATTTGTATTTTATTGTTGAGAGGGGAGAATGTATTATATATTCTCAATAGTAGACCTTTATCAGATATGTAAAGATCTGTAAACATATTCTCCCCTTCTGTGAGTTGTCTTTTCGCTTTCTTGATCGTGTCTTTCAACGCACTCAAGTTTTACTTTTCATGAAGTTTAATTGATCTGTTTTCCCTTTGGTTGCTTATGTGTTGGGTGCCACAATTACAAAAACATTGCCTAATCCAGGGCCATGTTTTCTTCCAAGAGTTTTATAGTTTTAGGTCTTACATTTACATCTTTGATGGTAAGAAGATGTAACATTTTTGTATATGGTGTGAGGTAGGGGTTCACCTTTATTCTTTCACATGTGGATATCCACCTGTCCCAGCACTACTTGTTGAAAAGATTATTCCATCCTCATTGTCTTGGCATCTCAAATAATTCTAGAATCTGTGGTTGTTGCAGGTGGTGTGACTTACAGTTCCTTAGAATTTTTCTTTACATGAAGGTTGCTTTTCTCTGGCCTTGTGGACTTTCACCCACTGCATATGTAGACAGATCATTAGCGAAATAATCATATCAGGTATTTGGACTAGTTTTTCCTTTGCTTGCGGTGGGTATGTAAGTCCACACCCTGTTACTCCCTGATGGCTGGGTGGACCACATTGCACCATTGTTCTGGCCTGGATTATCGCTGTATCCTTCTAACTGGTTTCTCTGCCTCTATATTTGACCCGCCATCTATCCTCAATGCACCAATTGGAGTGACCCTTTAAAACCAGATGTCACACCCTGACATTGTGAAATCTCTCAAGGGGCTCTCCATTTCTCTCAGGGGGAAAGTTCAAGTCCTTATGATGGACCTCAAGCCCAATACAGTTGGTCCCACACTCTCTCTGACATCATCTTTGGCCAGTCATCCCCTGTACCATTTGCTCCAGTCCCTCTGCCTCCATTATGCTCCTGGTACATGCCAGGCACTCTCCCACCTGTAGACTTGTACTCTATGTTCCTTCCACTTGGAATCCTCTTCCACATGATGATTTCATGCCTCATCTTCTTCACTATCTTTAATTCTGTGTTCAAATGTCATCTTGGTGAGGCTGTATTGACCACGTCATTTAAAATATAAACTATCCTCTTGTCCTGACACTCCCTATCCAACTTGTTCCCCTTTCATTTTTCCCCTTAGCACTAACACCCTATAAAATAATATATAACGATAAGAATCAGTGTTCAATCAGGACACGGAAACCAACCAATAGATTGAGCAGGGACAGTTTATATAATGAACAATTAACCATAAACCTTTAAAGGGAACTATAGAGAATAGCCCAGAATTACAGTAGAGTAGTTAAGAAAGAAACAAATTTGGGAGAGGACCCCCTCGCCAAGGCTGCCTTCAGGCCTTGTTGGAGAAGGAATGATTGCAGCACAGGGATGGTGGAGAAGATTGTCATGTTTCCCAAGGCCAGTACCAGTCCCTGGTCAGGGCAGAGCTCAGCAGGTGGGGAACAGCAGGCTGAGACTGGCAAACAGGAAAGCCCTGTCCCCTCCCAGGGGCAGGTAGGCTGAGGCTGGGATGCCTACTGGATTCACTGGGATTCCACTTGCAGCGGTGCCACTCATTCTCCTTATTAAGCCATCCAAGGGGATCCACTGAATCCACTGTGGATCACCCACTGTGGGTGAGTCCACGTAGACACCCCTGAATTGTGCCACTGCTGGTTGTACTGCAGGAGAAAGAAAAAGAAAAGAATGGAAGCACCCTGGAATTAGGATGGAAGGCCCTTTGTCCTAAACCTTCTCTGACAAAAGCTTAACCCCTGCCAGGTGCAAAAGAGAAATGTCTACTGGGTGCAGCTCCATTATTGCAGAACAGACAACAGAGGGCAACACTCTGATGTTGTTACACAGGGGCAATCCATTGATAACTGGCACCATAATTCCCTTATTATTTTGTTTATGTATTCCATGCTTTTACTTCCAACTTGCCTCTATTGCTTTATTTGAAGTAAGATTTTGAAGACAGCATATGCTTGTATCAAGGTTTCTAAAAAAAGGTATTTTGACCCCCCAAAATGCCATTATTAGATCAAAACAACAGAAGAATTAAAAGTACAAAGTAGCTATACTATCAGTATATGCCTTAAATAAATAGTTTACTGTCAAATTCCTCTTATATAAGAAAGCACCATGCAGTTTCATTTTAATGATGTTAGCCTCAATAATCTAGTATAATAATAAACTCCTTTGTAATGAGTAACTATATAAAATGAAGTTACAATAATTTACAATTTACGTCTGTGACATGACCCAACTACTCTCTACAAGCACCACTGAAATCTTGATTGATGCTTGGCTACCTTGTTCTACTAGAACTAACGGGAATATTTCACTGCCAACAAATTCTGTTTACCTACTGTGTAGTTTATAAGGGTTGAATTCTTCTCTACTTGAAAATCACCATTTTCATATCTCCATATGGATACCTGTTTATTGGTAGATAGCTTTGCAGCCAGTATAGTTTTTTTCAGGAGAGTCTTATATAAGAAGTCATGAAATATGAGTATAAATAACTTACACTTAGGCAATTTTTCTTTTTCTTTTTTTTTCCCTGCTTGGAAAGATTTGCCCTGAGCTAACATCTGTTGCCAATCTGCCTCTCTTCTTTCTCCCTTCCCAAAGCCCCAGTACATAGTTCTATATTCTACGTGTAAATCCTTCTAGTTCTTCTACATGAGTCACTGCCACAGCATAGTCAATGAGAGACGAGTGGTGTGGTTCGCGCCTGGGAACTGAACCTGGGACTCCGAAGCGGAGCGTGCCAAACTTTAACCGCTAGGCCATCAGGGGTTGCTCTAGGAAATTTTTCTAGAAAAATATTGGAATCAAGATGTATGATTTATTTCTAAAAATTTCATAACATACTTTAAAACATGAAATGCTCAACATGTTTAAAAGCACTTTACCACTCAGTTTACCTTAACAAAGATATAGCAAACATTTTGAGAAATATACTTTCAACAGGAAAGTCCAATTGTAGCTTTATGCTTTTGTAGACCACTCCCAATAACGTGGCTTAAAAAATATAACTGTAAGATTCTCTCAAGAAAATGTATTTCATTTCTATAAAAATCGTTCTTTACAGTGTCTCAATGTTTGTTTCCTACTAAGCTTCTCAATGTTCTTTAGGCTTAACAATATAGTAGAATCAAGCTCCTATAATCTAGCTTTTAATCCCACAATCCGGAAAGCTCTATCTCAAGGTCATCAACGACCTCTTAAATCACCGAATAATATTATTCCCATTTTATAAGTGCGAATACTAGGTTTGAAAGAAGTCAAGTTCATGCCCAATATTGTTTAGCTAGTAAGAGGCAGAGCCTAGATATGACTGACTCCTGCTGTCTGATTCTAAAATCCATAAGCATAACCTCTAGGTATACAGCCAAACATAACACTCTGTATTCTTGCAACAGAATAAATGCATTTGCTTTTTCTTTAATATCTGTAACACGGTTCTTAACTATTCCAATACATTGGTTTCTCCCTTTCTGTAAATGAGAGTGTTCTTCAAAGTACCTTCCTTCCTCTCTGCTCTTCTCTATACATTCCCTCCACTCCCAGTTCTTGAATTCATTTAACAAGCATTTATTTTATTGAGTCCATACAATTCCAGACCCCATGGAAAAACAATGAAAAAAAAACAGTCCCTGGCCTTGAAGGATTTACAGACTACTAGGGGAGAAAGCCCTATAAGCAAGTCCAATACTATTTTCAAAAAAAAAAAAAACAAGTTTGAGTCTGCACAAACACAGAAGGCTATCTATGCCACACAGCACGGGTTTTCAAGCCTTTTCTGAGGAGGACTACAGTTTTTTAAGAAATAGCGTTTAAAATTTCCAAAAGAGCACGCAAGACCTAGAACTTCCCTGATCCACTGTCCCCTTCCCACTACAAGCCATGTTTTTTCTAAGACTCTTAAGAACATCGTTTGAAAACCACTATATTCTAACATCTTAATAGTTTTGCCTTTCATGCCTAGGTCTTTAATCTACCTGGAATGGATTTTTGTGTACGGAGTAAAGTAGGGTTCCAATTTGAATTTTTTCCATACTGATATCTAATAGTCCCAGGACCACTTAAAGAAACGCCCCTCCTTTGCCCTCTGCTCTGTAAGAGCACTTCTATTAAAAGAAATCAAGTTTCTGGATACACGTGGAACTGGATTTGGGTTCTCTACTGTTTTCCACTGGTCTAACACTGTGCTAATACCAAAGTGCTTTAGTTACTATAGCTTTATATATAATAAATCAGGATATCTCATAGATCAAGTCTTCTCACCTTGACCTGCTGCTTAAAAAATATCTTGGCTATTCTTAGTCCTTTGTATTTCCATATGTATTTTAGAAAAGACACGTAATTTTGAGCTCTGTAATTTCCTGGCAAACTGGTAAAATACCCACAAAACAAATCTAGATCAGTGTTTCTCGACCGGGGCAATTTTAACACCCCCACCTCCCACCCCAGGGACATTCAGCAACGTCTGGAAACATCTTTGGTTGTCACAAAGTGGGGGGTAGGTACTACTGGCCTCTAGTGGGTTGAGGCCTGGGAGATGCTGCTAAGCATCCCACAGTGCACAGGACAGCTGCCACAACAAAGAATTATCCCATTCAAATTTTAATAGTGCCACTTTTGAGAAACCCTGTCCCAAATAAATCAAGGGGCAAATTTGCATGGGCCCATTAAAGGCCAGGCAACGTCTACCAAAAACAATAATTTAGTTTTAGAAAAACTGAACTGCCGTGTGCCAAATGAGATTTACCCCAATTCATTAAAAAAAAAATCATATTATTTGCATAGACCAAAAGGCTATCTTCCTCTTCTCTATAGCAGGGACATTTACAGGAAGCTTATTGGAGGGGTTAAGTCTTTAAAATACAAAGTTATAAAGAAACAAGACGTATCCAGAAGATATTTAAAAAAAAAAAAGAAACTCATAGAAATCAGTAAGAAACAACCCAATAGAAATATGGGCAATCTAAATAGGCAATTCACTAAAAGGAATATTCAAATGACCAATAAACATATAAAAAGATGCTCAACCTCATTAGTCACCAGAGAAATACCAATTCAAACTCACGAGAACGCCATCCATGCACCAGAATGGCTAAAATTTTAGAAGACTGGACATAGCAAGTGTTAACAAGAATGCTGAACAACGTAATTCCCATATACTACTGGATGTAGGGAAGGGGTTGCATAAACTGGTTCAACCACTTTGGAAAATGTTGGCAGTCTCTACTATAGCTGAACATATCCATACACTATGACCAGCAATGCCATTCCTAGGTATATATCCAACAGAAAATACTTACCTATTTGCAAAAGAATGAACAAGAATGTTCATAAAAGCATTAAAAGCCTAATGTAGAAACCATCCAAATGTCTAATAACTGCAGAACAGATTAATAAACTGTGATATGTTCATAGAAGTAAATAATATACCACAACAAGAACTACTACTATATGCAACAACACAAATGAATCCCCAAAATACAATGGTAAGCAAAAGTACGCAGACTCAAGAGTACAGCTATCACTCCATTTCTATAAAGAGGCAAAACTCATCAATGGTGACAGAAGGGAGGATAGCCAATACCTGTGGAGAGAAAGGATAGTGACTAGAAAAGAGCATAAGAAGGGGCTATAGGGTGTTGGTAATGTCCTATTTTTATCTAGGTGGTAGATACACGAGTGTGTTTACTTTGTGAAAATTCATCAAGCTATACACTTAGGATTTGTATGCTTTTCTGTATTTAGCTTATATCTTACTAAAGAATTTGCTTAAAAATAGAAAGAATCCAACCCTGATTTATCGCATCTGATGCTTCAAGAGACTATTCTAAACAGCCCAAACTCACAATGATGCTAAAATGCAAGTTGCGTATATATTGACAACGGATTTTTTACCAAGGAACAAAGGCAATGCAGTGGATAAAGGATAGCCTTTTCAATAAATGGTGCTGAACAATGAGCTATCCATAGGCAAAATAAATGAACTTGGATCCATACCTCACACCATATACCAAAAATAACTCGAAATGGATTTTAGACCTAACAGTAAAACCTAAAACTATATTTGATAGAAAAACACTTGTATTCAAAATATATAAAGAACTCTCGAAACTTAACAATAAGAAAAAAAAACAGGCAAAAGTTTCAAAAAGACATTTTATCAGAGAAGATATACAGATGGCTCATAAGCACATGAAAAGACGCTCAACATCATAAGTCATCAGGGAAATGCAAATTAAAACCACAATGAGATACCACACTACATGCCTATTAGAATGGCAGACAAGACTGACCATACCAAGTGTAAGCAAAGATGTAGAGAAATGGGAACTCTCCGACACTGCTGGTGGGAATGTAAAATGGTATAATGTATAAACACTTTGGGTAACAGTTTGGAAGTTTCTTAAAGAGTTAAACATAAGTGATCCACTCATTCTACTCTTATGTATTTGCCCATAAAAAGGAAAGCACATGTCCATAACAAAGACTTACATACAAATGTTCATAGCAGCTTTATTTGTAATAGCCCAAAACTAGAAACAACTCACATATACATCAACACGTGACTGGATAAACAATTTGTAGTATATCCATAGAACAGAACCTTACTCAGCAACACAAAGGAACAAACTGTTGACACACACAACATGGATGAATTTCAAAAGAATTATGTTAAGTGACAGAAGCTAGACAAAATTGGTGTACAAATTGTCTGATTCCATTTATATAAACTCTAGAAAATGCAAACTAATCTATAGGGATGGAAAGCAAATCAGTGGTTGTTTGGGGAGAGAAAGTCACAGAGGGGTAGGAAGGAGGGATAACAAAGGTGCATGAGAAAACTTTTGAAGGTAATGGATATGTTCACTATCTTGACGCTGACTGAAAGTTTCATGGAGGTACACCTTATGGTGGAGGCCATAACTTATCAAAGCGTACCATTTATTTTATTTTATATTTTTTCATTTATATATTTTTATTTGGAAATGTTTATATCAGTACAGTGAAACTAAATTTTAGAGACACGGGATGTCATTAGTTTGGATATCATTAGTTTATTATAAAAGAGAGACATGGAAATTATTTACATGATGAAAGATTTCAGTACTTCAGTGGAATGGGCAGCTTCATGTGATGCCATTTCAATAGTAATTCATTTCAGTCTACATACTTTCCAAGAATGTCACCATCTCTAAATAAGAAATAATCCTTGTCGTCTAGAGCTACTTTGGTGCCTCCGAACTCTAGGAGAAGAACTTTATCTCCCACTTTCACACTAACTGGTTGAATCTCTCCACTCTTTCCTTTAGAGCCCGATCCAACAGCTACTACTGTTGCTTGCAATACTTTTCCTTGAGATTTTTCTGGAAGCATAATGCCTCCTTTGGTTACAGTTTCAGCTGCACTCCTTTCAACCAAAACTCGGTCAAAGAGGGCAAGAGACTTTCTACATGCCTGTCCTGCCATGACTCCGGCCGCCGCAGCCCAGCCCACGCTCTGCTCTAGCGCCGCTGTTGCAAGCAGAGACCCGCAGTCCCACCCTCGAGACACGTGAACTTGGGACAAGGCACCCGGCGCGCAGGCGCGCTCGCCCCCCTCCCCCCCCCCCGCCCCCCGCCCCCGCCCCCGCCCCTCCCCGCGCGAGGGGGCGGCGAGGCAGCGGGCGCCGCGATTCGCCAGGAGGGCCCTGCGCAGACCCTGACGCGAGGACCCCGAAGCGTACCATTTAAATAAATGCAGTTTGTTTTGTCAAGTATGTTTCAATAAAGCTTTTCTAAAAAAAATACAGGTTGTATATAAATATTATAAACCAGAGTTTCTATAATTAGCTCAAAATCAACTCCATTCATTCACACAACAAATAGTTATCTAGCACCTACTATACGCCAAGCACTCTGCTAGGTTCCGGGGTTACAATGGTAAGCAAACTGACATGGCTCCTGACCTCATGGAGAACACAGTCTGCTAGGGGAAGCAGAGATCAATAAAAGATGCACACAGACACATGGATAATAAACACTTCACAGACAAGTGCTGTGAAGGAGACAAACACAGTGAGATGACACAAAATAACAGGGAAACCAAATCTGATCTAACGGAAAGGTCAGCATGGCTCCCTCAAGGAAGTGAAATTTAAGTGATACCTAATGGAAGAGGAGGATAACAAGTTGAAGATGTAACTTTCCTCAGAAGAGACACTAACACAAGCAAAGGCTCTGAGGCAGAAGAAAGCATGACCCTTTGAAGGAATGGAAAGAAAGTCAAAAGGGCTAAGGGTCAAAACAGTGTAGACAACACTATTGGTCACCTCTCCAGTAACTATTCCATCTCCTCTTCCTCACTCCTAACACAATCACACTTGAGTTCCAGCAGCCACCCTCCTCCACACATAGTCATGTGCTTTAGAGGAAGACGACTCCATTCTTGATTTTAGGAAGTGGATACGTTGAGACTTAAGTCAGTCATGGCCACCTCTTTTCTCCCTGCCAGTGATCAGTTAAAGAATGGCATGAGTGAAAGCAGGAAAAGAAGTTATTGCATGCTCTAAACAAGAGATGGTAGTTTGGACCAGGGAGTTGTCAATGGAGATAGAGATTTGCACGGAGAAATAAGGTAGAGCAACGTGTACAGGATGTCTCCTAGGTTTCTGGCTTAGGCAAATAACGACCAATCATTTCCATATAGTCAAAGCCAGAGAAATATTTTTTAAAAATTAAGAGTCTTATGTTATTCTTAATATATTTCACTTAAATAAATCTAATTAGAACTATTCAAGGATCATACCTAAAACATATCTCATCCTCATGCAGGGTACTGGCTTCAGAAGTTCATGCAAACTTATCAAGAATGAATGAGGCTAACTAGATTTTGTCTTACAATACAAATCAATGTTTTCTAAAATTCTAACTTATAATTAATAATCCTGCCTACAAATAACATCAATTTCTGAATATCATTTATTTTGCCTTGCCTGCTTCAAAAAATGATTTAAGCTAGCAAAATGTCCAAATCAATTGAAAGCCAAACCAAGAATAAAGTAGTCCAAGGATTTCTGACCACTCTTGTGTTATCTAAAAATAATTCCAGAGAAATTAGATGGAGGTACCTAATGAATTATGCTCATCAAATTTATCAAATTAGGTCTCACAACAACAGTGATGAAGGTTCCTATTACACATACCAACAGACCCAGGCAAAAATATAACCTACCTTGACAAGTTGATGAAGTGCCATTTCTTTCAGAAGGTGGTGTACTTGGACTGTTGAAATGACGTGAAGCCCCTCGGTCCTCGCCATCGTTTGTAACACTCTTTGAGTGGCACGTACAACGACGTGACAACGGCACTTCAGCTTTTTCGCTTAAGCTTTCATCCGCTGGCTTCCCTCAAAGTGAAAGAACCTCTATTCTGCATGATTTTAAGATTTCAATGAGCCTAACATCTCTTTGCACTACTAAAGGGGAAGAAGGAGTATCAATCTACTATACCTTCTTGGAGTTGTTTAGGAGAGTGGTTTTTGGCATCATTAGTCAGGAGCATTTCCCTTAACAGGGCATCAGTCCCTGTGATGTTTTCTTCACAGACCCATCTTTCGCAATGCATAAATGCGGGTAGTTAGTTACAAGGAGACATAGTAAAGCAGAATGCGACCCTTAACAATTTACAGAAAGTCAACTGGGTTCTTCATTCTTAAACACAAAACTCATCTCTCTCCTCTCTCCCCCTCCCTGCTCCCTTTCACTGTCAGCAATCCAAAGGAAGTTGCACTTCGGGTGCATGCATACTAGAGTTTGAGAACTTCTGTTAGGTAGTTCAGCCAGGGAATCTGCTTAGATCAAGATCCCCAAGTGATCTGATACAGGGAAGTTGGAAACTACTACTTTTATCAAAAGTTCTCAAGCTTTCTTCCACTCTATCCCAACATAAAAGTCTTTCATCAGGAAAAGTTGTTTGACATAGCCATAGTTCTGGAGTTGAGAGGGGGAGGAAAGAAAAAGAGGAGAAAAGAATGTCCATTTGGGGGAGATCATATATGATTTTAAAAAGGCCTCACTCAGAAATTCTGATGACTAGTGGTGTAGCGGTTTGCATACTCTGCTGCAGTGGCCCGGGGTTTGCAGGTTCGGATCCCGGGCACAGACCTACACACCACTCATCAAGCCATGCTGTGGCAGCATTCCACATACAAAATAGAGGAAGATGGGCACAGATTGAGCTCAGGGCCAATTTTCCTCAAGAAAAAAAAAAGAGAGGAAGGTTGGCAAAGGATGTTAGCTCGTGGCCGGTCTTCCTCACCAAAAAAATAAAAAATAAAAAAATAAAAGAAATTCTGATAGGCTTCTATAGGAGAACATGTCCTCTCCTCCAACCCAATTGACAATCGTTGCTGTATATGGGTAAAATTCAAGTTGCTCACTTTAAATGCCTAAAATGTCTCAGGCACTTGATGTGTATTTTCTCATTTCACCCTAACATTCCTACAAGGTAAGCAATATTGTCTCCATTCTACTGTACGGAAACAGGCTGAAAGACATTTATTAATATCCCAAAGTCACACAGCTAAGTGTGTCAGCCAGTCGAAGCAGTGCTGGTGACGCCCACAAGAGGATGCATTTGTCTTCCTTCAAGAAGGGTTAAGGAGGCTCCAAAGGAATGGGAAACCTTCCTTTTTGTAAATCAAATGCTTGTTTCTAACCTTTTGCTTATACCATGGTTTGACTATTTGTGACTATTGTTGTGTAATATCAATAATGAGAAAGTAAATGATGATATTGTAAAAATGCCTATTTAGATATATGAGATACCACTATGCTAAGTGCTTGGCACATAAATACTTAATAAATATTTTTGTTACTATACTACTAGTATCATCATCAGAGTTGTAAGTGTAGTAGTAATAATATTAGTAGCAACAATGGTACTTTAGATACAATCATCAACTTCTCATGCAACTTAAATCAAATCATACCAGTGCTTAGTCCCAGTAGGGAGGGCATGACTCAGGGTTGGGAAATCGCCAGGTGACTCAGAGAGAGTCTTCAGTGGCCTTCCCACCTCCTTCAGCTTGTCTGGAGGGGGCAGGGCTCTGCCGGGCTGACCTCACTTTCTCCACCTGGAGGGAGCAGGGTGGGAGCGGAGCCTCCAAGTGAGTCCCCACTGCTGGGCAGGTGGGTTTTGGGTGAGGCCATCCACCTGCCCCATTAGCTGCCCCACCTGACCCTCCTGCAGGACATCTGCGCCCTCGGTCCCATCCCCTTCGGGCAGCTCCCTGGCCTTGAGGAGCCTCTGACCTCTGCAGAGACTCGCTATGGCAGTGGTTCAGGACCCCTCTCAGTAATATATTAACACTCAGATAATGAATGCAGCAATGGCTTTTAATGTCCTCTGTGTGTCAGGCTGTGCTGAAGACTATTATCGCCTTCACCTTCCAAACGGCCCCATGGCAGGGTGCGTGTGTGTGTGATAATCTCTTAATTACACACGAGTAAACTGAGGTCCTGCTGGCTGAGGTGAGGTGCTCGGCCTCAGAGAGGGGACCCAGAACCTCTGGAAATCTCCAACACCCAACACCTAGAGGAGCTCACAGATCCTTTTCTTTTCCATTTTCATTGTATTTATTTATTTGTTCATTCATTCATTTTAAACAGCTTTGTTGAGTTGTAATTCACACACCACACATTCACCATTGAAAGGGTGCCCTTTGATGGTTTTGGCTTATTCGTAGATAAGTGCAACCATCACCATGGTCAGTCCCGGGGCATTTTCATCACCACAAAGAGAAACCTGGAACTTTAGCTAACTGTCCCCCAACAGTCGGTTTGACCATAACAGTTGGTGTAGTTTGCGATGTCCAGCGACAGCCACCTCTGGCTCGGCTTGCTGACGCCCCCGGGCCCCGAGCTGCCCCTGCCTCTGCTGCGGCTCTGTGCTGTGTCTTCCAGGCCTGCCCAGCTCTTCTTACAGACTGGCCACTTGGGGCAGGAGTGGGACAGGGGCTTCCTTAAAGTGGCCCAGACCGACCTGATGGAGTTACTGAAAACACGGGTATAAAATAGGAGCAGACAAGTGGCCTCTCCTCACCTACTGGAATTCACCTCGATCCCCAAGGTCATGCACACTGTGCCCTAAAATGTTCCCCAGTGGCAGGGACACCTGACCCAGCATGGAGCCCACAGGCCACACCCTCAGTCAGAGGAGTCCACGTGGCCGGGTTACACGTGCTGCTGCTGCGGGTCTGGCTCGCTGGCTCTGTGCAGGGCCGACTCCCGCAGCCGTGGGCCTTCACCTGGCAGGCATCTCCCACTGTGCTCACCGCTGTTTCTCTGCCCCCTGATGAAGCTGCAGGCCCGTGCACCCCGCTCCCTCCTTCCCAGAGTCACGCCCTCAACAGGCCGACAGACTGCAGGGCCTGGCGCTGGGTCTGGATTTCAGGGTGCGGGACTTATGGCTGCAGAGCCATCTCTCCTTCATCCAGGGGCCCTGGCTGGGAGGGAGTGAAGGTGCAGAGAGACCGCTGGGCTCGGGCGGGTGGGGGCCCATGGGGCAGGGTGGGCAGAGGTCCAATCTCCATGCCCACCCATTCCCCACAGCCCTGAGCACCCCTTTCCCTCCTCACCTGATCTGCTGTGCACACAGCGGCCCCAGATGCTGCAAACAGGGAGAATCCACCCCTAATTACTTGCTGTCCATCATGTTACCAGTCCCTGGTGACCCGTCACTTCCCAGGTGGCCTCCAGCAATGTAAAGAGTGGAGGGACCTGTGATGGCCGATTCTGTGACCGGGAGGAGCCTCCCTCCATCGTCGGTCACTTCACCTGGCAGGAACCGGAGTCTCTTCTCCCCAAACGCACGCACCTGTTTCTCTGCGTTGGAACCCGCAGCGTCCCAGGATTGCTGACTGTCACCCGAGAGGAGCCGATGGCCTGGCTCCCAGGCCTGGCAGGTGCGAGGGGCCTGGCTGGGACAGGGCCCGGGAATCTGGGGGAGATTCTTGCGAGCTGGAGAGCAAAGTGTGCTCAGGGGCCTGGGAGCTTCTAGTCAAGCTCTGGAAAAGTCCTCCAGGCCCCAGGGCGGAGGTAGAGCCAACCCCCAGAACGGGTGGGCGTTCCAATGGCAGCCGGGTCACAGAGCTTCACTCAAGGGACGTCTCCGAGGGCGTCCCTCATCCAAACTGGGGGCTCAGTGAGGTGGGGGCTTGTTCCCAGTCTAGGCCTAGTGCCTCTGGGAGGCAGGAAAGGAGGGAGGAGGGACGTGGGAGGAGGGAGAGGGAAGAAAGCACTTCCTGGGTCTTTATGAGGCACCAGGCCACCAGGCTCCACCACCTTCTGGATCACAGTGGTGCCTGAGGTGTAGGACCACCCTTCCTGGTCTGACAGTTACTCAGGAAGCCTTGGGTTCTCTGGGAAGACAACTGGCCTGGGAATGAGACCATCTGGGGTGGAGTTCAAGCTCAGTCATCACCATCCCTGTGGCCTCTTGACCTTCAGGTGAAGCCCCAGGTGAGCTCCAGGTGAGCCCTGCACAGGGTCCCCACCTGCAACTGTCTGTCCTCTGCACACCCCACGCTCTGCCCAGGGTGACGTGGGCAGAGGAGGGCCGGTCAGCTCTGGCCAGGGAGGAGGCCTGCCCCTAAGTCTCAAGGTTACCATGGAAACAAACAGAAAGGGGACAGGGCTGAGCTCCTCCTCCCTGGCAGCTTGGAGACCACCACGAAGGCAGTGGCCCGTGTGTGCCGACATGTCCGCTGGCAAAGGGCAGAGGGCTGCCACTTGTCACCCAGAGGGACAGGGCCCTGGTCTCCCACGACTGTGGAGCATGTTCTGGACGCTTCAGTGCTGCTGATGGGGAGAGCTTCTGGGGGGAGGTGTCAGACCGTGGACGTGTTAAAGGTCAGGGGTGTGAAATTACTGCACACGGATAAACCCTGGACACAGTTGCCGAGAAGGCTCTTTAGGTTGGCAAATGTGCTTTGAGGTCATGAGTCAGGGTTTTATAGGCCATTTCTTAGCTGGGCCCCAGGAGGGCTGACGGCTTTGCAGAAAGGCGGCGTCATGTTTAATGAACGACAGATGCTATCATCACCCTCCGCACTGTCGTTCTGGTGACAGGACTGTGGCAGCCCCTGTGGACGTGGCCCCGGGTGGTACCTACAGGCAGAGCCTGGGGTCTGGCCTGGAGTGAGGATCCCTGGACAGTGCTCATGAAGTTTGTACCTCCCTCTGATGTTCCTGCTGTCAAGTCACCGCAGCGAGAGCATCCCTGGGGCCCCTGGTGTCCGGTGTGGCCCTGACGCAGGCCGGCCTTGCAGGACTGGCGGTTCTCCAACGGGACCTGGAAGGGCATCTGTCCCAGGCCCTGGTCCTCCCTCCTCCCTCCTGTCTCCACAGGCATCTGCAGGAACATCCTTGTCCAAATCTCATTCTCCTCGTCCATTCTTATCTTTTGTTTCTTCTCAGCCCCATAATCTGGGCCTGACATTTAGGGGCGAAGGCTGTACGTTCTGCTCTCTGCGGCTCACGCTGATCACGGCTCAGATCTGCCCCAGTCCTGCTTCGTTGCAACAGAATTATTTTTAATAAACAGATTTATTTCTCAATCTGGGAGAAATCACTGCATTTGGCCAAAACAGACATGATTTATGTTTTTAAGATCAGCCCTGCTCTGCTCAAAAAATGTTTAAAGGAAAGATGGGCAGAGACATCTGGGCTCTTAGGGTGAGAGTCCAGGGAGAAGGCGGGGATGAGAGGCAACCCAGGACCAGAGGGTGGTTTCCGAGCGGGTCACAGGGCGATGAGTCAAGGAGCAGAGATGCGATGAGTCAAAGCCACAGCTTGAAACTCTAGCCAGGCATCAGCTGCTGTGGTGCTGCTGGAGCCCGGCCCAAGGGGAGCAGGGGTCGGGGGTCAGGGGTCAGGGGTGCAGAGGGGTCAGGGGTGAGGGGGTGAGGGGGCAGGGGGCAGAGGGGCAGGGGGTGGGGCTGCGTCTGTCTGTGAGGTGTGAGTCAGTGTCCTGTACGGAACCCAGTGCCCAGGGCACCAGCAGGCCTGGCTTCTTCCCTGAGTCCTGGCCAGCAGGTGTGGGCAGGTGAATGAAGCTATGGGGACACTGCTGGCCTCTTCCTCTGGGCGGGAGAAGCACAGAGGAGTCTGTTCAGGCCAGGAGAGAGCTGCTTCAGCATTCTGGTTAGTTCCATTTTTTTCCAGCACCCCGTGAGTCACACGGTCAGCACGGCATGGACCGCCTCTGACATCCTGCTCTGAGCCTCCCAGACCACCCCCCTAACAGCCTGGTGACATCTCCCGGCCCCTCTGAACAGGGCCTGCTCCAGGCCGCTGCCCCGCAGACAGGTCTCACCGTGGCCCTCGTGGGTGCTGTCCAGAGTGGTCTGTATTTTCTCAGTAGAGCCAGGGAAGGGGCCCTGGACAGGCTGTGGGGACCCCAAGTTCTCTGTAGAAAGTGACTTGGCCAAGCCCTCAGGGGACCCGAGAAGGCCCCAGCTTCTGCCTCAGAGACGGGGCGCTGTTCTCCTTGACACCTCCTGGAACAGGCAGTTTCTCCTCTCCTGGTGTCCTCTTCTCTCTCCTTGTCTCAGCTCACGCCTTCCAGCTGCAGGGGTGTGACAGAGACCTGGACACAGGCCAGGGCTGGGCTGGCGTTCCCTCGGGAACACTTCCGGTGAAAGGGAGCTGTGAGTGTGCGTGCGTGTGTGTGTGCATGTGCGCACATGTATGTCACTTATAAGCATGCCTAAGCCAGCAGTGGCACACAACACACACACGTGCTCATTCTGAGGGTGGGCCCAGTCCCCCTCACGATGCCCAGCGTTTCCCACCGCCTTGACTGTGTCCGCCAGCTTCAGACAAGTGCAGTCAACCGTCAAGAAGAAGAGAGCGCTTGGGTCCCATAGCTGCTCCTGAGGGGACCAGGATGCAGACGGTTGGAGCAGAGGCTCCGCACGCATGTTCCAGGAGCGCCCGCGTGTGGCCAGCCTGGCTGCTCCCCACTCAGGAGTCACACGGCCGGACCAAGTTCTTGAGCAGCTCCAGTCACAGCGTCACGTCTGTATGGGGGGCAAGCACCCCCACGAAGCTCGTGTCCTGGCCCTGAGTCCCGGCTGTGGCGTGGCCAGCAGAGCCAGCAGCATCCCCCTCATTTCCTCCCACCGCGTCACCCTGTCAGCTCACCAGGACCATCCGACAACCCCATGGGGTCTACAGGTCACTTCTGGGAGGTGGTCAGAAGGGGAGGTGGTGCAGGTGAAGCACGGCAGGAGCGTGTGCTTGATGCACGGTGGCTGCTGTTACAAGATTTACTGTCTTAACAACAGTGTGTCAGGGTTCTGGGGCCCTGCCGCCCCATCCACAGGAAATGAGTGTGCAGGGGAGAGCTCCAGCCCTTAGACCGTCACCTGAACACTGAGCCCCCAGGACCGACCTGCACCCGCTTTCCTGTCCTGGCAATGTCCCTGGCTGGGCTCCCCGTCAATTCCCTGCTCACCCCCGCCCTCCCGTGCTGGAGCTCTCCACCTCCTCTCAGCTCCAAACCCAGGACCACAGCCCTTCCCCCTGCACTTGGTGGGGAAATACTGCCGCCGGGATCCTTCTGGCTCGTGTCTGCCCCTCTCTGGAGACGCACTGGGCGTGCCAGGGGCGGAGGCTGGGTGGGAGCTTGTTAATGCTGAGTGAAACGCAGTCGGATCACAACGCTCCTAGCACAACACTCCTGGGTGCCCCAGCTCCTGCTGCCTGCAGAGTGAGGACCACCCTCCTTCCGTGGCACAAGGGGGACCCCCAACTTCCCTCAGGTGTAACCTCCTCTGTCCTGACCCTCACCCATCTCCCTCTCACCTGGCGTCTGTTACCATGACTATCTCTGCTGAGCTGTGAGGCAGAGACCAACTGCTCAGTGGTGTGTCCTTGGATCCTGGGCCCACTCTGACCAGTGGGCATGTGTCAGGCTGACACTGAATGACTGGTGGGCATGGTGTCAGGCTGACACTGAACGACTGGCGGGTTGGTGGGGATGAGGGGGGAGAAAAGGAGGTTGGCTTTATTTTTCCCTAAGGACATACAAAGAAGGAGGGGAGGTGGCTTCTGGGCAGGAGCAGACAGCTGTGCTGACAGGGACTCTGAAAACAGAATAGGCTCCAGCTGTCCTCTCCTCCTCCCTCCTGGGGTAGCCGACCCCAACCCTTGTCTAGTGCACCCGTGGCTATTCAGGGGTTCCGTTCACTACGCTGCACTCATGTCCTCTGGAAGATGGTAATCTATTCAAGTCCCCTGCAGTGAAGCTATCTCGACCTTTGAAACAGATGAAAAGTACACTTTTTCCAAATGTGACTCAAAGGATGTGAGGTTCGTGCACAAGGCAGTTCTAAAAGTGGACGGGTAATTACTGGTTCTGCTTCCTGTAATGATTTTGTAAGATCACGCCACACTGCCTCCCCCACAGAGAACAACTAGAAAATCTGTACATAACGCAACCAGGAGCCGCTTGACGGCACTGGGGAGTGAACAGCAGCAGACAGATTCCGGGGGAGTAGTTTGAAGTGAATTCCTGTGGCTTCCACTCTGGGGCCATGTGCAGTCAGAGCAGGGCATGGGAGGCAGTGGCTCTGGGAAAACCACAGTCTTCACAGCCCAAGAACAAGAAAAATGAAACTGGGGGACTGTGGTTGTTACCAAACCAAGTGGGCTTGTTACCGAACCAAGTGGGCCCGCCTCCTGGTGAGTTAAATAAGACTATACCAGTGGAAGTTGTCTCACAAAGTAAACTGTATTTGCAGCAAATAGGAGGCCGTGAGGAATCATTTCCAAAGTCATGGCGTCCCAGAACTAAGGGAAGCAGGAACTTTTATTTCAGTTGGGGAATAATATTCAAAAGGGAGAGGTGGGGGTATTCACTTGCACAGGCTCAGCTGGAGAACATGCTTCCACATAATGAGGCCTAAGCTCCTCCTGGAGAGATCTTTGCATTAAAAATAAAGCAAAGGTCATGGGCATAGCTCTTGTGGTGAGGCTTGGTCAGTTTCAGGATGGCTGGTGGTTACATCTCCCTTGAGTGCCTCATTTGGTCAGTTTCAGGATGGCTGGTGGTTACATCTCCCTTGAGTGCCTCATTTGGTCAGTTTCAGGATGGCTGGTGGTTACATCTCCCTTGAGTGCCTCATTTGGTCAGTTTCAGGATGGCTGGTGGTTACATCTCCTTAACCTACAAAAGGAAAAGAAACAGCTTGGAATAACAGTTAATTGCTTCCAAACCCACCTTTGAGTTTCTCCAGGCACCTCGTCCGGGACATGGTCACTGAAGAGGGAGGGGGATTGCAGGAGGGGAAGAAATGTGCAGGGGAAACTTCAGACTCTGCCCTCACCTTTCTGATGGACTGAACCACGCATGCGCAAGCCACTCGCTAACAACAGAAGATCTGAACTGAGGCTGGAGCTGCAGCCAGGAGCCAGTTTGCGGTTCAAGACCAGCTGAGATCACTACCTGCTGAACCAAGAGACACAGTCATTGGTGGAAAATAACAGAATCCAGAATTTCCACCACACCACATTCATAATGTCCAGGACACAGTGCAAAATCACCCAACATCCAAAAATCAAGTAAGTGGGACACATTATTAAGAGAAAAGAGGATCAACTGAGATAAATCCCAAGATGACCCAGGTGTTGGAACTGGCAGATAAGGATTTTTCTTCATGTGCCATAAAGCTCGGTTATTAGGTGCATAAACAGTCTGTATTATGTCTTCTTGATAACGGACCCTTTTGTATTTCACAACGACCTCCTTTATTCCCGGTCATATTCACTGTGCCTGAAATCTGCTTTATCTACTATTAGTATAGCTTCTCCAGCTTTCTTTCAACTAGTGTTAGCATGGCATGTTTTTCCAATCTCTTTATTTTTAATTTATTTGTGTTTTTATATTTAAAGTGGGTTTGGGGTAGGCAGCATGTAGTTGAGTTTGCTTTCCTATTCAATCTGACAAATTATGCCTTTTAAATGGGGTTTTTAGACCACTGTCATCTAATGTTACTGCTGATAATAGTTAGATTTGAATCTATCCTGCGATTTGTTTCTTAGTTGACCAATCTGTTTTTTGTTTGCTTTTTCCTCTTAGACTGCTTTTTTTTGGATAATTTAAGTATTTTTTATGATTCCATTTAATCGTCTTTTTTGGCTTATTCTGGATGAGTCTTTGCTGTGTGTGTGCGTGTGTGTGCATGCCTTAGGGTTTACAGTACACATCTTTAACTTTTCACAGTTTATCTCCAAATAATATCAGACCACTTCATGACGCCTGAACAACCTCACAACAGTACTCTCCCACCCCCACTGCAGCCTCCGTGTCCATGTTGTCACACGTTTTATTCGACATGTTACATACCCCACAGAAAGTGCTCTCTATCCCTTTCTTCACATAAGGTTTCCATATTGTGTCATTTTCCTTCAGCATCTCTCAGCGCTGATCCGCTGGTGACCGTGAATTATCTCAGCTCTTGTGTGTCTGAGAAAGTTGATATTTTATCTTATTTGTACCCTTTGCTGCCAGGCATAGAATCATAAATTAGCAGCTTTTTTTCTCAATACTCTGAAGACCTTGCTTCACTCTGCTCTGGCCTGAGATCCAGTAAGAGATCTGTCTTCATTCTAACCTTTGTTCCTCTGCACTCAGC
Source organism: Diceros bicornis minor (assembly GCF_020826845.1). Classification (NCBI taxonomy): domain Eukaryota; kingdom Metazoa; phylum Chordata; class Mammalia; order Perissodactyla; family Rhinocerotidae; genus Diceros; species Diceros bicornis. Next base: position 523,062 of record NW_026691113.1, on the reverse strand, counting down.
AGGTCTTTTTCTCTCCTGTCTGATTTCATGATTATCTTGTTATCACCCTATTTAAGCAATTTAATTATGATGTGCCTTGTTCATACTTCTTAGACTTGGGGTTCATTAAGTATCTTGGAGATGTGGGTTTATAGTTTTTTTTTTTTTAATAAAATATGGAAAATTTTCAGTCATTATTTCCTCAAATTGTTTTTTCTGTTTTCTTCTCTTTCTCTTTCTGGGACTCTGATTACATATATTTGAGGCCATTTGAAGTTGTCCTGCAGTTAACTTTCTGTTCATTTTCTTTGGTCTATTTTCTCTCTGTATTTTATTTTGAATGGTTTCTATGGTATGTCTTCAAGTTCATTAATCTTTTGACAGATTTGCTCTTAATCTCATCTAGTAAGTTTTCATTACAGGTGTTTAATTACAGACATTTCATCTCTAAAAGTTTTTGGGTCTTTTTCCTATCTTCCATATTTCTACTTAACATCATCAGCCTTTTCTTTTTTTTACTGAAGTATTGACATACAATATTATGATAGTTTCAGGTGCACCACATAGTGATTTGACATTTATATACATTATAAAGTGATCACCATGATAAATCTAGTTCCATCTGTCACCATACAAAGTTATGACAATATTGTTGACTTTGTTCCCCATGATGTAATCCCATCCCCACGACTTATTCATTTTATGACTGGAAGTTTGTACCTCTTATCCCCTCACCTATTTCACCCACCCCCGACCCCCTACATTGTCAGTCTTGTCTCTAACTTCTTGAACATGTGGAATATGACGACAGTAATAACATCCCATCTTTGTCTATGAATTACGTCATCTGTGCTGTTTGTGGTCAGTATCAATTGAGTGATTTGTCTCCTCATTACACGATGTGTTTTTCTGCTTTTTTGCATACCAGGTAATTTCTGGTTGGCTGGTAGACATTGTGTATTCTTCCTTGTTGGAACCTGGATAGTTTGTACTCCTAAAAATATTCTTGAGCTGTTTCCTGGGGCAGAGTTGTGTTACTTTGAAACAATTGGAAACATTCAGGCTGATTCTAAGCTTTGTCAGGTGGGATCTGAGTCACATTTAGTCCAGGGCTGACTGTGTTCCACCACTGAGGCCACTCTGAATACTGGACACAATCTCCTGCGAGTTATGGGGCTTTCCTAAGCCATGTGTGGACTGGCTGAACCCAAACCATTCCTGTCTGTGTGAGCTCCAAGAATTATTTCCTCTAATTTTTTGGTGTTTGATTCTGTAGTGTTGGGTAGTTTCCTCACATGGGTGCACTGGTCATTACTCAGTGGAAGATGCAGTGGGCCCACGGAGAATCTGTGAAGTTCTCTCTTGCTGCAGTTCTCACTTCTTGGGTGGTCTTCCATATGTGCTCTAGTCACCTCAGCCTCCCAGGACACCCAGTGCCATCTCTTCAACTCAGGGAGAGCTCAGGGGTCCACCTGGGTTCTCCTTCCCTGTGATGGAGCCTGGAATTCTCTCTCCAGGCAGCAGGGCCATCACAGGGCCCACCTTGTCAGTTCCAGGTCTCTCAGGGGTCACTGAACTCTGCTGCCTGAGACCCACTGTGTGAAAACTACTGTTTCATATATGTTCCCCAAAATTTTCAGTTGTTGTGGGAAGAAGGGTAAATTAGTTCCCTGTTATTTCATCTTGGCTGAAAGCATAAGTATTAAACAAAGATTTTAAAGTGATTGTCATAACTATCCTCCGTGAAGGTAAACAAACATGCTTGTAGCAAATGAAAGAGTAGGAAATCTCAGCAGAAAAATTTAAAAAAGAAAATTTTAGAATTGAAAAATACAATATTAGAAATAACAAATTCTTTACATGGAATTTAAGTAGAGCAATAGAAATTAACATGGAAAATAGAAAGAAAAAAGGGTGGAAAAATAACAGAGCCTCAGTCACTCTTAGGTAAGATCAAACTTTAATATACATGTGGTCGGCTTCAAAGAAGGAATGGAGAGACAGAACGTGCAGACAAAAATACTTGAAGAAATAGTGGCTGGAATTATCCAAGTGATGGAAGATAGACATTTGCAAATATGATGCTCAACTAACACCAAGCAGAATGAAGACAGTCCCACATAGAGACACATCAGATCAAGCAGCTGGATACCAAGGCCGAAAAGCAAATGTTGGAAGCAACAGAGAAAAATGACAGTTCACACAGAGGGGAATAATGATTTGATTAATAGCTGACTTCTCATCAGAAACTATGGGGACCAGAAGAGAATGAGAAAAGAGATTTAAAGTGTTGAGAGAGAGAGAAAAAAAGACCTGTCAATGCAGAATCGTATATCCAGCAAAAATATCCTTCGAAAATCACTGTTGAAAGACAGCATTTCCAGATTTAGAGAAACTAAGAGAAATTATTACCAGCAAATCTCTACAATAGAAGATGCTAAAGGAAATTCTTTAGGAGAAGGGAAATTATACCAGAAAAGGAATCTCAGATCCTCAGAATGGAATAAGTAGCTTCAGAAATGGTAAATATCTAGGTAAATGTCAAAGGCTACTCATTTTTTCTGCTTTCTCCTTCTAACTTTTGTATAATACACACAACTTACAGTAAAAACTGTAATATTATGGGTAGGGTAGAAGGACGAATAGGTGAGCATAGAGGGATTTTAGGGCAGTGAAACTATTCTGTATGACACAGTAATGGTGGATACATGTCATCAGACATCTGTCCAAACCCACAGAATGCACAACAGCGAGAATGAACCCGGTGTAAACTGTGGACTTTGGGTGATGATGACATGTCAGTGCAGGTTCGTCATCTGTAACAATTACACCATCCGATGGGCAAAGTTGATAGTGGGGGGGCTGTGCATATGGGAGCAGGGCATATATGTACCAAACACTCAATTTTGTTGTGAAACAAAAACTGCTCTAAAAAAATAAAGTCTTTAAAAAATGATAATATTTTCTTCTGAGGTTCATAAGATATGTAGATGCAGTACATACAGTTACTACAGCATAAAGGATGGGCGGGGTGGCCCAATATGGCTGCACTATTTCCATATTTTACCTGAAGTACTAAAATGTTAATTGTAAGTGGAACAGGAAAAGTTAGAGATGGAGATTGTGAACCCTGGAGAAATGACTGAAAAAAAAATAGCCAATAGGACAAAAAATAAAACAGTGTAATCCACCACATCACCAGAGTAAAGAAGAAAATCATGTGACATGCAGAAAATGCATTTGAAGAAATTCTACATCCATTTATAAAAGTCCAGGAAAGTAGAAGTAGAGGGAACTTCTCTAACTTGATACAAGGCGTCCCTGAGAACCTGCAGTCATCACAGACAGTGAGACTAAAGGCTTCCCCTGTAAGTCAGGATCAAGGCAGAGACATCCGCTCTCATTGTCCCCAGTCAACACCACACTGGATTCTTAGTTGGTGTGAAATAGCAAGAAAATCAAATAAAAGGCATACAGATTGGAAAGGAAGGAGTAAAACTGTCTTTTTTCACAGATGACATGACTGTCTACATAAAAAATCCTTAAGAATATAACAAAAAAAAAAGGCTACTGGAATTCATAAATGAGTGTAACAAGGTCATAGGATACAAAGTCAACATACGAAAATCATTTGCATTTCTATACAGTGGCAATAAATGATTGGAAATTGACATGTTTTTTCTTTTGCTTGAGGAAGATGGTCCCTGAGCTCACACCTGTGCCAATCTTCTTCTACTTTGTATGGGATGCTGCCACAGCATGGCTTGATGAGCAGTGTGTAGATCCATGCCCAGGATCTGAACCCGAGAACCCAGGGCCGTGGAAGTGAAGTATGAGAACTTAACAACTGCGCCACCAGGCCGGCCCCCAGAAACTGACATTTTTAAAGTGCAACTTACAATAGCAACAAAAATCATAACATATTTAGGAATAAATCCTATAATATGCCTGTAGAATCTCTATGCTGAAAACTACAAAACACTGATGGAAGAAGTGAAAGAAAACTTCAATAAGCAGGGAAATGGTCTTAGTCTATTCGGGCTGCTGTAAAAAACCCACAGACTGGATAGCTTATAAACAACAGACATTTATTTCCCACAGTTCTCGAGGCTGAGAGTCCAAGATCAAGGCGCCAGCACGGTCACATTCTGCTGACAGCCCGCTTCCTGGTTCATAGCTGGTGCCTTCTTGCTGTGTCCTCACACGGTGGAGGGGACAAGGGCTCTCTCTGGAGCCTCTTTTGTTATAAAGGCACTAATCTTGTTCATGAGGGCTCGACCCACATGACACAAGCACCTCCCAGAGGCCCCACCTTCTAACACTCTCAACCTTGGGGGTTAGGATTTCAACATGTGAATTTTGGGAGGACATAAGCATTCAGACCCCAGCAGAAATATACAGTGTTCGTGGATTGGAAGACTCAGTATTTTAAATATTAATTTTCCTTAAGTTGATCTATACCAATTACAATTCCAGCATATTTTTGGTAGAAACTATGAAGTTGATTCTACAATTTATTTGAGTAGGCAAAGTAATTAGAATAGCCAAAACAATTTTGAAAAAGAAGAACACAGTTGGAGGCCTTAAACTACCTGCTTTCCAGGCATATTATAACATTACGATAATCAATAGTGTGCTGGTGAACGAATAAACACACAGATCAGTGGAACAGAAGAGAGAATCCAGAAACAGAACCACACATGTATGAGCAATTGATATTTGACAAAGTTGCTAAAATAACTTAATGGAGAAAGAATGGTATTTTCAAAAAGAGGCACTGGAAAAATTGAATATTCATATGCAAAAATATCCACCATAATATATAACTCAAAACAAAACAAAACCCCAAAATCCTTGGACCCATGTCTCACACCACATACAAAAATTAACTCAAAGTGAATCATAGCAGTAAGTGTAAAATCTAAAACTATAAATCTTCTAGGAGAAAATATTCATGACCTTGGATTAGGCAAAGATTTCTCAGGTATGAAACCAAAAGCACACCCATAACAAATTTTGTTTAGTTAAACTTTATCAAAACTAAGAACTTCTTCTCTTCAAAAGACACTGTTGAGAGAAGGAAAACAAGTCAAAAACTGGGAGAAACCATTTCTGCAACACACATCTGTGAAGGCTTTTTATTCGCTGTATATGAAGAACTCTTCAATCTGAATAACAAAACAAACAACCTCGTAAAAAATTGGCAAAAGATTTGAAGAGGCACTTCAGCAAAAATGATACACAAATGGAATGAAAGTACAGGAAAAAATGCTCAACATCATCAGTCATCAGAGAAATTCAAATTAAAACCACAATGAGATACATGTGTGCACCTTTCAGAATGGCTTAAAAAATTAGCAACAATATCAAGTACTGGCAAGAATGCAGAGCAACCAGAATGCTCGTACACTCCTGCTGGGAAAGTAGAATGTTTCAGCCATATTGGAAAACATTTTGAGAGTTGCTTGTAAAGTTCAAGAAATGTTGACCATGTAATCTTTCTGATCCAGTAATCTTATTCTTGGATATATGTCAAAGAGAATCAAAATGTTACGTTCACACAAAAATCTGTATGTTGATGTTTATAGCAGACTTATTCACAATTTCCAAAAACTGGAAACAACCCAAACAGACAAACTGTAGATATAAATGTTCTTCAGCTAGTAAATAAGTGGCACATCCATCCAATGAAATATTATTCAGTAATGAAAAGGAATAAGCATTTTATATGTGAGACGAAATGGATGAATATCAAATACAATCTGCTAAGTAAAGAAGGTAAAGCTCAAAAAGTTGTTACATAGTGTGTGATCCCATCCCTGTGAGATTCAGGAAGAAGCAGAACTACTGATAGGGAGCAGATCAGTGTTGGCTAGTGGGGAGGAGGGGCTGCCACAAGGGGCAGACAGGGAATTTTGGGAGCAGCAGAGCTGTTTTCTGTCTTGATTTCTGTGGTGGTTTATGAATGTATGTGTTCATAACAAATAGTACTGTAAAATAAAAAAACTTGACTTTTATGGCATGTGAATCATGTCTCCACTACTTCCTTTGAAAAAACCAGTAGGAAAGTTTTAAAAAGACAAATAAAGGGGAAAAAACTGGAGGAAACGAATAGAAAAAAGAAATAAAGTTACAGACCCAAAACTATGTCAATAGCTATTTATTTTTAATTTTATATATTTTTAATAAAAATTATATATTTTAAAGTATCCAATGCTGATTTGATGTACATATACGTAGTGAAATAACTACTGCAGTCAAGCTAATTGACACCTCATCTCCTCACACAGTTACCATTTTTTTGTGATGAGAGCACCCAGCTACTCTTTTAGCGGATCTCAAGTATTCAGCACAGTAGTATTAACTGTGGTCATCGTGCTGTACGTTAGATCTCTGGACTTACTCAACCCGCGTCACTGCACCTTTGTACCCCTGACCACCATCTCCCCCCCTCAACCCCAGCCCCTGGTAACCGTTCTAATCTCTGCTTCTATGAGTTCCATGTGTTTTTTTGTTTTTTTAGATTCCACGTATAAGTGAGATTATACCATATTTGTCTTTCTCTGTCTGGCTTGTTTCGTTTAGCTTAATGTCCTCCAGGCTCGTCCCTGTTGTCACAAATGGCAGGATTTCCTTCTTTCTCATGATTGAATAATATTCTGTTGTGTATATGTACCACATCTTCTTTATCGATTCATCTGTCAACGGACACTTGGGTTGTTTCCATATCTCGACTACTGTGATTAATGCTGCAGTGAACATGGGGGTGCAGATATCTCTTTGAAATACTGATTGCATTTCCTTTGGATATATCCCAGGAGTGGGACTGTTGGATCACGTGGTAGTTCTACTGTTAATTTTTTCCCTTACGTTCTTTTATTTATCATATATGTGCAGATCTGTTTTATGTACAATGATTGGTTCTATCAATCATACCAAGGTGTTCTATTGATACTATTGCTAATTTTTTGAGGAACCTGCATACTAGTTTCCACAGTGGCCACACCAATTTACATTTCCACCAATGGTGCACAAGGGTTCCCTTTTCTCCACATCCTCAACAAGACATGTTATTTTTTGTTTTTTTGATGATGGCCATTCTAACAGGTGTGAGGTGATATCTGATTGTGGTTTTGATTTGCATTTCCCTGATGACTAGTGATGTTGAGCACCTTTTCATGTATCTGTTGGCCATTCATATGTCTTCTTTTGAGAAATGTTTATTCATATCCTTTGCTCATTTTTCAGCTGAGTTACTTGTTTCTCGCTATTGAGTTGTATGAGTTCTTTATATATTTTAGATATTAACCCCTCATCAGATTACAGTTTGCAAATATTTTCTCCCATTCTGTAAGTTGTCTTTTCACTCTGTTGATGATTTCCTTTGCTGTGCAGAAGCTTTTTAGTTTGAATGAATCCCATTAGTCTACTTTTACTTTTGTTGCCTCTGCTTTTGGGGTCATGTCCAAAAAAAGCATTGCCCAGACCAATCTCAAGTTTTTCTCCTATATTTTCTTCTAATAGTTTTATGGTCTCAGGTCTTAAATTTAAGTCTTTAATCCATTTTGAGTTAATTTTTACATATGGAGTGAGGTAAGGGTTCAGTTCTTCCATGTGTGGAAAACCAGTTTTCCCAACACTATTTGTTGAAGAGACTATCCTTTCCCCATTGTGTATTCTTGACAACTTTGTCAAAGATCAATTTACCATAAATGCATGGAGTTATTTCTGGGCTCTCTCTTCTATTCCATCGGTCTGTGTGTCTGTTTTAATGCCGGTGCCATGCTGTTTTGATTACTATGGCTTTGTAGTATACATATATATATTTTGGTGAGGAAGATTAGCCCTGAGCTAACATCTGTTCCCATATTCCTCTATTTTGGGTATGTGGGGCACCACCACAGCATGGCTTGATGAGCAGTGTGTAGGTCCGCGCCCAGGATCTGAACCTGTGAACCCTGGGCCTCCGAAGTGGAGCAGGCGAACTTAACCACTATGCTACCGGGCTGGCCCCCATAGCTTTGTAGTATATTTTGAAGTCAGGAAGTGTGATGCCTCTAACTTTGTTCTTTTTGTTCAAGGCTGTTGCTGAACAACCTGTGCTTGAAACTCCTATCCCACCATCTTGTTTGCTCATCATTTTACACATTAGTGGACCGAAGAGTTCAGTTAAAGGCTGAGATTCTCGGGAGGGATATAAAAATAAGACCCAAATGTATACTATCTACAAAAATTGCACTTTAAATATAAAGGCACAGACAGTTTGAAATAAAATAAAAATAAAAATCACAACAATTGGAAATGCAGTAGAGTTGCCTCTTTATGCCTCTTTATGCAGATAGAATCATACATGAGGAAAAATCCGAAGAAACCCACAAACAGTTAGTACAGGTGCTGGAACAACTGGACACCCACATGCAAAAGCGTGAAGCTGGACCCTCACCTCACACCATCCACAAAATGAGTTCAAAATGGATCCAAGGCCTACATATAAGAGCCAAAATTATAAAACTCATAGAAGAAAACATAGGAGTAAATCTTTGTGACTTGAATTTGGCGATGATTTCTTAAATATAACACCAAAAGCACAAGTAACAAAAGAAAAATTAGACAAATTGGACTTCAAAATGAAAAACTTTTGTGCATAAAAGGAGAATATTAAGAAGGAAAAAAGATAATCCACAATCCAAAATGGCAGAAAATATTTGCAAATCCCACATCTGATAAAAGTCTAGTGGCCACCAGGCCAGCCCCCTCTGCCTGGCAGGATGCCCTGAGTGATAGAGGTCTCAACCCCACAGCACCTGGACAATGGTCATCCTCCGCATTGCCAAGGAGTGAGTGATGGACTGTTCTGACTTATTCAGAAACAGTGACGGAGCCCAAATTCCTTTCACAATCACCCTAGAGGTCAACGGCTTCAGTCTGCTCCTAAAGAACACACGGTGTTTGCGAGTCTGAGAACCAAAAGAATTGTCTTCACTTTTCTGAAAAGTGTGTCTTATTATTTCACATTAGTGACCATTTTCAAACTGGCTCCCAGTGGTGCCCTCCCACTTTATTTCTCTGAAAGTGGCCGTGGCGACTTGGCTGTTCTCTGTTCCCAACCCCCACGGTGTGACAAGGCCGATGACATCCGATTCCTGGGATCCTGACCTAGGTGGAGATTAACTCAGCCTCAGCCTGTGATGGGAAGTGATGGTCCCAGCTCTTCCTCTTCTCCCTCCCCTGTTCTCATCCTCCTGCTCTGCACAGTCTCAGAGTTGCCTGACATCACCACTGACAAGCCCTGCAGAGCCCAGAGATTTCTCTTTGAAGAAAAGAAAAACTCTGGAGAAATCAGAGAGATAAATAAGGAATGTACCCAATTCCTGCCTTGTCCTTCTCCCAGACTAATCTTGCTGATGGCCAAGAGGATGAACAATGAGAGAGAGTGGTTTCTCTCATTAGAATTTTAAAATCCTCCAAGTAATGGATCATTTTGGAGCATCCTGTGTTTTCCTGCTTGTCCCAATAATATATTATTACTAAACTTGAATAATTTTAATGGGGGAAATTCTTTATCTCATAAAAATGCTGAGCAGGGGATCCATTTAAAAAAATGTTATCAAGGTAACTCCAGGGGTTTACAAGGAACAAGGAGCCTACACCCCTGTGTTCCAGACATCAGCTGAGACCTTCTTGCCAGGAGCCAGGGTCCTTGGAGGGAGGGGTGCCCATGACCCTCCTCCAGCAGGGCAGGCCTTCTCAGGTGCATCCCCCAACATGGGCGCACACACCACAGGATCCTAGGTTAGCCAGTGGCAGGCAGCCGGCTAGGGATATGGGGACAAGCGAAAACTGCTCACTCAGACTGGGACACCCCTGGGCTAAACTCAGGAGCAAGGTGTGATCCAGGCCTGTAAACCCACAAACCTCACCATGAGTTCTTTCCATCTGGATACGGCAGTGGAAAGGAGAAGGTGCTGGGTGGGGAAAAGCATTACGCTGAAAAGAGCTCCTGCCTCTGCCACCTGCCTGGAGTTTGGTCTCCAACAAGCATGGGTTTTCTCACCTTTAGAGAAACGAGGGGTGGAAGCCATCGAGTTTCCTCAAGTGCTTGAGGGGCCTCATTTTCAGAGCTGCTCAGTTCCCTTCCCTGCCCGCAGTGCGTCCACGGGACCCCAGCCCACGGCCCCTCCCTTCCGATCTTTCCCTTTGGAAGCTTCAGATGTGCCCACTCAGGCACCTAGTGGTTTGGGGTCCTGAGCTGACGCAATTTTAATGAGTTTCCATCATTTTCAAAGGGAAAAATGGGAGGGAGGTGGCTTGTTACTGAGACAGATCGCAGCGCACCTGGAAGGACAGGACACTCATTTCCATTTACCTCGTCTGATGACCCTCCAGTTCCATCAATGGTTGAGTGAACGCGGCCTGTTCTTCCCAATCACGGTGCAAGTGTGTAATTTCTCCCAGTGGAATTTGATTTTAATGAGAGGCTAGCTCATAGGAGAGAGTCACTATCTAGATAGCATGCACGCGTCAGGTTAATTTTAAATCAGCTTTTAGGTCAATCTGTCTTAATTAATCCATTAACTGTTTTTGACTAGCAATTTCAATAATTGTTTTAGCATAATACTTGGCAGTGTAATTGCTTTTTGGAATCTGTTCATTGAGATGTCAGAGTCAGATCCGGGGCTCCCTCCCTGTGCCCGAGTTTGTTTGTGTGTGTGTGTGTGTGTGTGTGTGTGTGTGTGTACAAGCATGTGGGGGGTGCTTCCTCTGATTATTAATGAATGCATTTTCACGAGGCTTATTGATATCAGGGAGCCCTGCCTTTATTTTTAAAAAATTGTTAAATAAAATTTTAATGTTAGAATAGTTTTAGATTTACAGAAAATTGTGATGATAATACAGAGTTCCCATATACTTCACACACCAAATTTTCCCTGTGATTAGCACCTTACATTAGTATGGCCCCTTTGTCACCATTAAAAAACAGTAGAAAAGATCAATGAAACAAAGAGCTGGTTCTTTGAGATGATAAACAAAATTGACAAACCTTTAGCCAGACTTACTAAGGAAAAAGGAGACAAGGCTCAAATAAATAAAATTAGAAATGAAAGAGGAGAAATTACAATGGACACCACAGAAATACAAAGGATTATAAGAGAATACTATGAAAAACCATATGCCAACAAATTGGACATCTAGAAGAAATGGATAAATTCTTAGATTCATACAACCTTCCAAAACTGAATCAAGAAGAAATAGAGAATCTGAACAGACAAATCACATGTAAAGAGATTGAAACAGTAATCAAAAACCTCCCAAAAAATAAAAGTCCAGGACCAGATGGCTTCTCTGGAGAATTTTACCAAACATTCAAATAAGATTTAAAACCTATCCTTCTCAAACTATTCCAAAATAGAGGAAGATGGAACACTTCCTAACTCATTCTATGAGGCCAACATCACTCTGATACCAAAGCCAGGCAAGGACAATACAAAGAAGGAAAATTACAGGCCAATATCATTGAGGAACATAGATGCAAAAATCCTCAACAAAACATTGGCAAACCAAATCCAGCAATACCTTAAAAAGATCACACACCATGATCGAGTGAGATTTATATCAGGGACACAGGGATGGTTCAACATCCGCAAATCAATCAACGTGATACACCACATTAACAAAACGAGGAATAAAAACCATATGATCATCTCAATAGATGCAGAAAAGGCTTTTGACAATATCCAACATCCCTTTATGATAAAAAGTCTCAGCAAAATGGGTATAGAAGGAAAGTATCTCAATATAATAAAGGCCATATATGACAAACCCACAGCCAACATCATACTCAATGGGGAAAAACTGAAAGCCACCCTTCTGAGAACAGGGACAAGACAAGGGTGCCCACTCTCACCACTCTTATTCAACACAGTACTGGAGGTTCTGGCCAGAGAAATTAGGCAAGAAAAAGGAATAAAAGGAATTCAAATAGGCAATGAAGAAGTGAAACTCTCGCTGTTTGCAGATGACATGATTTTATATATAGAAAACCCTACTAAAGAATCCATCAGAAAACTATTAGAAATAATCAACAACGACAGCAAAGTTGCAAGGTACAAAATCAGGTTACAAAAATCAGTTGCATTTCTATACTCTAATAACGAACTGACAGAAAGAGAACTCAGGAATACAATCTCATTTACAATCGCAACAAAAAGAATAAAATTTGGCTTATTATGATTACAATCTTCTGAAATTTATGGAGGCTTGCCTTGTTTCCCAACATATGGTCTATTCTCGAGAATGTCCCATGAGCACTTGAGAAGACTGTGTATTCTGCTGTGTTTGGATGGAGTGCTGTCTATATATCTATTAAGTCCATCTGGTCTAGTTTTTCATTTAAGTCCACTATTTCCTATTGACTTTCTGTCTGGATGACCTATCCATCGATGTAAGTGGGGTGTTAAGGTCCCCTACTATTATTGTGTTGTTGTTAATATCCCTTTGAGGTTTGTTAATAGTTGCTGTACGTACTTTGGTGTTCCTCTGTTGGGTGAATATATATTTATAAGTGACATGCCTTCTTGATGGAGTGACTCTTTTATCATTATATATTGCCCCTCTTTGTCTCTCATTACCTGTTTTATCTTGAAGTCTACTTTGTCTGAAGTATGGCAACAGCTGCTTTCTTTTATGTGCCATTAGCTTCGAGTATCATCTTCCATCCCTTCACTCGGAGCCTGTGTTTGTCTTTAGAGCTGAGATGTGTTTCCTGGAGGCAGCATATTGTGGGGTCTTGTTTTTTAATCCATCCCGCCACTCTGTCTCTTTTGATTGGAGAATTCAATCTATTTACATTTAGAGTTATTATTGATATATCAGGGCTTAATGCTACTAGTTTATCACCTATTTTCTGGTTCTTCTGCACTTCCTTTGTTTCTCGTCCTGTGTGTTTTGGACTACCAATTCAGTTTGGTAGTTCTCTATGATGGTTTTCTTAGTTTTCTCTTTATTTATCATACATGTCTGTGTTCTGATTATTTGCTTAGTAGTTACTATGAGGTTTGTATAAAAAATCACATAGATGAGATAGTCCGTTTTCTGATAGTCTCTTATTTCCTTAGACTAAGTCAATTCCATCCGTTTCCTCTTCCCCTTCTAAGTTATTATTGTCCCAACTTATTCCATCTTGTGTTATGGTTTGTGGTTAAAATGACAAGATTATAGGGGGCCGGCCCGGTGGCGCAGGCGGTTAAGTGCGCGCGCTCCGCTGCGGCGGCCCGGGGTTCGCTGGTTCGGATCCCGGGCGCGCACCGACGCACTGCTTGGTAAGCCATGCTGTGGCGGCGTCCCATGTAGGGTGGAGGAAGATAGGCACCGATGTTAGCCCAGGGCCGTCTTCCTCAGCAAAAAAGGAGGAGGATTGGCGGATGTTAGCTCAGGGCTGATCTCCTCACAAAAAAAAAAAAAAAAAAAAAAAAAAAAAAAAAAATGACAAGATTATATTTATTTTTGGTGTTTTCCTTCCCTTTATCTTTGCTGTTATAATTAAGTATTTGCTAACCTGTTCTGATAGAGAGCTTCAATTTTTCTGATTTTGTTTACCTATTTTTCTCCTTGCTCACGGATTTGTACCCCCCCCTTTTTTTTTTTTCCAGGTATGAGGGCCTTCTTGAGCATTTCTTGTAGTGGGGGTCTTGTGGCAATGAACTCTCTTAGCTTTTGTTTATCTGGGAAAGTTTTTATTTCTCCATCATATCTGAAGGATATTTTTGCTGGATATTCTTGGCTGAAAGTTTTTGTCTTTCAGAATTTTGAATATATCATTCCACTCTCTCCTAGCCTGTAGAGTTTCTGCTGTGAAATCCGCTGAGAGCCTGATAGGAGTTCCTTTGTACCTTACTCTCTTCTGCCTTGCTGCCCTTAATATTTTTTCTTTGTCATTGACTTTTGCCAGCTTTACTATTACATGCCTTGGAGAGGTTTGGAAAAACTTCAAACTTCCCCAGGTTTGGACTGTTCTCAGTTATTATTTCTTTGAACAAGCTCTCTGCTCCTTTTTCCCCTCTCTTTTCCTTCTAGAATAGCTATAATCCTTATGTTGCATTTCCTAAATGAGTCAGATATTTCTTGCAGAATTTCCTCTCTTTTTTTTAGGCTTACTTCTGTCTTCTCCTCCATCTGGAGCATTTCTGCACTCCTATCCTCTAGATTTCTAATTCTATCCTCCATACTCTCAGCTCTGTTCTTTAAAGATTACAGACTTTTCTTTATCTCCTCCATTGTGTTTTTCATCTCCAACATTTCTGACCGGCTTTCTTTATAGTTTCAATCTCTTTTGTGAAGAAGTTCCTCATTTCATTGAACTGTCTATCTGTATTTTCTTGTAACTCATAGAGCCTTTTTATGATAGCTATTTTGTGTTTTGTTTTTCTTTTGAGGAAGATTGGCCCTGAGCTAACATCCATTGCCATCTTCCTCTTTTTCTTTTTTATCGCCAAAGCCCCAGTACACAGTCATATATCCTAGTTGTCGGTCCTTCTAGTTCTTCTATGTGGCATGCAGCCTCATCACGTCCTGAGGAGCAGTGAGTAGGTCCGCACCCAGGATACCTACTGGCGAACCCTGGGCTGCCAAAACAGAACGTGTGAACTTAACCGCTACTCCACTGGGCCAGCCCCCATGATAGCTATTTTGAATGCTCTGTCATTTAGATTATAGGTTTCTGTGCCTTCAGGATTGACTTCTGGGTGCTTGTCACTTTCCTTCTGGTCTGGATATTTAATATATTTTTTCACACTGTTTGACGGTGTGGATTTGTGTCTCCGCATGATAGTATCTGGTTGCAGCTTCCACCTGCCACCATTGGGTGGGGGTCAAGAGCTGTATATTCTCAGCCCACAGTGATCCATGGATACTTTGGCCGACTGGCTGTGCTGGAGCACTGGACAGGGGGAGGGATGCTTTCTTTTGCCTGCCCAATCCCAGGGGCTTCTCGCTCTTCCTTTGCTATCTGCTCTCCTGGGGTGCTAGCTTGATGAAGATACCCCTCAACAGTTCAGTCACCTCTGTGTGGGGGTTTCCCATGGGCTGTGAGCGAACTTGGAGAGTCACAGTTTTCCCACAGAGGGTCGCCTCTCCCCCTCTCTCTGCAAGCCATGCGGTCCCGAGGTCACTGCCATTGGGGAGCAAGAGGAGCTCTCCCTACCTCCTTCCACTTCCTCCGGGGGTTGTCCAGCACCTCCACGTTCAGATGTATACCTGGGTGGGTCTCTCAGATGTCTTTTGTGTTGTGTGAGTGTCCTCTTTTGGTATATGAATGTCCTTTTTGTTGTATCTTAGTGGGGAGAGTCTAAGGGGAGAGCTCGCTCCATCATGATGCTGACGTCACCTCCCAAATATTTTATAATAATATATGGACTGTAACTTTACTCAAATTGTGAAAAAACCTTTAGAAACTGTCATCAAAAGTGTAATGCTGGATAGCTCACGTTGTGCAGCCCATTCTTCTCAAAGAACCAACACTGCTAATTCTAGCTCTTTCTCCTTTACAAGTATTTAAATCATAAAAGAGTACCTGGTATGTAGCATTTCTATTCTTGGCTCAATAAATTATTCAACATTCTTTCAGCAAGCAAAAATAAGCTAAATACCACAAAAACGTTCACCCTCAAAACACAGATTTGCAAAGATACTGGAGACGTCCAAAATTAACCAACAGGCTACCCCTGGGCCAATAATTTTTAAAAACTTCCTTACCATGCTAATACTGTGCTTTAATCTTGGTTGGCTGTTCCCATTTTTCCTTCTGAACAAAAAAACCTGAGACTGGTTTTACTGCTGCCCATATCTGCCATTTTCGACACAAGCAACAGTAATGGAGGAAGACCCAAATGTACTATCTTTCACATGCAGGCACTTGGTAAAGCTGCCAGGGGTGGCCAGTGTCCACCTGGAACAGGTACAATAGTAACCATGCCTTCTCCATCCAAATTCTAGTTTCATTCTTGCCTCCACAATAACCTTCAAAGCTGACCACATAAGCAACTCATCCACGCATCCGTGCAATCATTCATATATTCAGGGCTCTGAATATGAATATGAAAGCCACTCAGCTAGGGTCAACAGGGAAAACAATCAGGTAAGTACAATACCTGTCAGGGACCCTGACAGACTGGACACCCTAACCTAGCAGAAGGACTCAAGGAGGATTTCACAGTGGAAATTACTTTTCAGCTAAGACCTGAAGGATGGGTAAGAGTTAACCCAAAATTGGGGAAAGCAAGAGTAAAAAGACGAGGGGAGAACATTCAGGCAGGGGAACTAGCATGTTAGAAGGCTCAAAAGTAATAAATAAGAATAACGATGATATTGACAAAAATAGTGATGAATAATAAATTATTGACTCTCTGGGTCAGACACTGCTTTAAGGTTCTATATGTATTAATTCATTAAGTTCTCATAAATATCCTTATCCCCATTTGACAGATGAAGAAATGGATGCACAGAAAGTTGAAGTAATCATCCCAAGGTCATAGGGCGAAGAGGTGGTGGGACTTGGACTGAACTGAGGCGCCTGAAGACAGAGCCTACCTGCTTACACTGTGCTACAAAAGATCTGGTCATGCTTCAGAAACTGGAATTTTGGTCCATGAAGAATTTTAGGGGGAGGCTGACAAGGGTGGTGATGATGAGAATTAAACAGGGGCAGATAATGGAGGGTCTGGGAAGCCCCTGTACCAGACACCTCTCATGTCCTCCTCACATCCTCCCGGCCCACCTTTTCTTCTACCAGCCACAGCTGCAGCAACCTGCTGTATGCAGTGAACCTGGCAGCACCTGCCTCAGGTGCATCAGGTGCTACCAGGGCTGCAGCACGGAAAGCCTGGATGTGAGGAGTCAACACCTCCTGGGACAGCCCTGACCAACAGGGGTCAGGAACCAGTAGGTAAACAGCCCCCTCTTCCTTGCCTTCAGTGGACACTTGTGGGGAGAAGAGGGGCAGACTACATGGCTCCTCTGAAAACCTGGAGGGATGGAACCCTAGGTTCCCACAGCAGTGATCAGCTCCTACTTCATTCTGCCCAGCCTTCCTCTTCAGTTTTATGTGACTACTTCCTACAAATTACCACCTACACGCAAACCCTCCTCTCACACTCTGCCTTCCGTGGGGAACCAGATTGAAACAGCCATGTTAGACAGTTTAGATTTTATCCTTCGGGCAGTCAAAGACAGCATATTTTTGGCAAATCATACCTTCTCTCTTCCAAGAAGCAACAAGAGGCTGAGCGAGGGGAACAAACTCAGCAAAATGATGGCTTGGTAAAGGTTCCCATTCTTCTCTCACCTCACCCCTCCCACCACCATTACACCAGGAAGCCACCCAAGAATAGGGTGCAGGAAAAGTCTATACCCTGTCTTCTGCTCCTTTAGCCAGAGGCTAGAAAAATGGCAGCTGCCCTGGACTCCTTCAGACTGGGGCCCACTTCTGAGGCCATGGCATCTACAACACTGCTACTTCTTCCACCATCTCACTGGCTCTTCTTGTCTCTTCTAGAGCTACTAGAGACATATGGCTACCTGACTGGTACCTTTGGAAGTACACTAAATCTTAAAACCAAAGAATAAGCTTGAAGATGAGGAAATAAATGGAATAGATAGATGATTTGGTTTTAAAATATTCTTGGCTTCTCTCTCTTCTGGATGAGATGTTTTCATTTCTCACTCATATTATGATGTAAATAAATCACAGATTAAATGCTATAATAGCCAGAAATTTTTTATATGAACAATATTGGAGGTAACACCATACATCTGGCTTAAGGATGAAGTTCAGTTTCTATAAAATAGAATTAAAAATATTAACATTTTGCTCTTAATATTAGATTAAGTAACATAAAAAGGATAACATATATTATCCACTGCTCATAGTAATTTTAACTGTCATTATCATATATCCAGGAATAAGTGAGACACCATGTAACCCTGCCTACAGCAGTTTGTTGAAGGGCCAGCTACAGCAATTACGCCTTAATCAATACACAGGCTCAAGGTGTTTAAATTGTGGCCAAAAAGAAAGAAAGACCACAAGGCATCTTTCTTTTTTTTTCAAATTTTCTTCTTTAAATTTATTTAATTAATTAATTTATTTTTATCCCCCAAAGCCCCAGTACATAGCTGTATATCCTAGTTGTAGGTCCTTCTAGTTCTTCTGTGTGGGATGCTGCCTCAGCACGGCTTAACGAGCCATGCGTAGGTAGGTCTGCCCCCAGGATCTGAACCAGCAAACCCCGGGCTGCCGCAGCGGAGCACGGAAACTCAACCACTACGCCACTGGGCCGGCCTATAATCCATCTTATTCTTAAGACATTTAAGCAAAATAGATTCCTGAGATAACACAAATACTGAATGATGAAAATAAGATAATTTTTATCTTATACTAATTTTAACCAAATTTATTCTTACATTTGACAGTGATTATACTAAATTGCAATGTTTAGGTGAAACTGCTACACATTAGAAATAAGAGAATGGTAAAAGTACTGTAACTATGGTATTTGTAACATATATTAGGGTTAAATTTTTATTGACTAACACATGCAAATTGGTTTAAAAACTGTTACCACTGTCCTTTCTTACCTGCATATGTCAGATTGATTATGTTCATAAAGTTTCTTTTCCAGGTCCAATCTCTTCTTTTCACTATAATACAGAAAGAAAATGTTTTATGAATAATTACACTGATAAGTAATAGGCAGTTGGATTTAGAACATGATCTCCTTTGAAATCACACCTTTGTAAGAATGCTTCTCTGGCCTCTCTAAGAAGCAGAAAATGCCAGCTGCGTTTGAAACTCAAGACAAAAATACTTAGCAGTCATCACGGAAGTCTAAAAAGCAAAAAGGACACTGAAATGAAGCAAAAACAAGATTCTCAAAGTAAATGGGGAAATGCAGTAAGAAAAGGCTGGGAAGCAGGTTCAATCACTCAGCAAGTATTTCTTGAGTGCCATGATGACGGTTCTAGGTCTGAAGACTAATCCGGTGTAGACCAACCAAGGCCCCTGCCCTCAGGCAGCTGACATTCTAGGGGGAAGGAGAGACAATAAACAAGATAAATATGTAAAATATGATATGGCCAGACTTCTCTGAGACGGTGACAGTTGAGCGATGGGGATCCCACCAGGTCTGGACACAATGCCTCCACAAATCCACCCTAGATTGAAGACTGGTGGCTTGCTCTGTTCCCAACTGGACAAGCCTGGGCAGAGCCAAGTAGCTGAGTTAGGAAGAGGTCTCTGAAAAGTAGACCTGCCCTCACTCACATTTAATGAAGACCAGGCCCCCTAACACTATTACTTCAAATTTGGGGGGATTTCTTTTTACAACTTTGTAACATCGCCGTGATTTGTCACTGACTGCTATCCTGTGATGATCAGGTGAGTGCTGGCAGTCAGCTAGAGGACAGAGCTTACCCTGCACACCCAGCCTGGGCAAGAGGTAGGGGAAACTGGGCAGCAGGGGTGGTAGCAGCCAAAACCAAGGGGCTAGGGGTGAAACTGCTAAATGAGAAGCCATCTCAGTCCCAAAAAGAGTCCTTGGGAAGTTTAACCACAGAGGGCCCCGCTCAACCACCACCAACGTACCAGCTTCAATCCCATCTAACTGAAGCCAAACTGCGAATCTAAGTTAACAAGAACTAAAGGCCAAAAGAGAAATCACATAATGTCTGAGAGAAAAATGCTAAAGCAAAGACTGAATCAACGACAAGGAGTCCAACAGAAGGTGAGCCTAGCTTGGCCCCCTGAGGGACAGGGGCTGAGCCCACATTCCATTTGTGAGCTCTTAATTATTAGTTTCCGTTTTCCTTCAGAGAAAAAAAAAAGCCCAAAAGTTACTCTGTTAGCTAAATTATAGGTTAAGTAAATTTCTTTGCTTAGCATAATCTAGAATGGAAACCATCATTTAACCAAAATTCTTTTAATGGGAAAATAGGGTCCAAAATCCAAACACTGAATCTTTGCTTGGGGAATAATCTCTTCCTCAGTTGGGGTATGTCTACGTTAAAAAAAAAAAGGAAAAAAAAAAAAATTTACAGAAACACAAATTTTTAATCTAATAGCTTCACACAGATCTTTATTTTCTCATTAAGAAGACTGACCTCAGAAGAGAAGTGAAAAAAACATGGTATAATTGCTTCCATGTTAGAAATTTTTATTTGTCACTTTCCTCCCTTCTAAGGTTCAGTGATCAATAGGATACTTAGTTCATGAAAAATGAATGTCCGGACAGAGTGAGCAATTCGTCACTAAATTATGAGACAGACCCTTAAAGGCATCTATGACCTTGTGCCTCTGATGTCATGCTTTACTTCTGTGGAATTTCTGCCAAGAAAGCATGACTGGAATCTGGTCATGAAGAAACATCAGATGGACCCAGCTTGAGGCTCACTCTCCAGAATGAAAGCTGTTCTCTAGGAAACTGTCAGGAACAGGAAAGGCAGGGAAAGACTGAGGAATAGGCACAGATGGGGAGAGACTGAAGAGACATGGCAAATGGGTTCACAGATGGACTCCTGGACCAGACGATAAAAAAGACAGTGCTAGGACAGTTGGTGAAATTTGACTGGGGTCTGTGGATTGGTATATCAGCACTGATTTCCTGACTGGGAGGGTTATATGGTGATCACAGAGAGAGCATCCTTGCTTTTTGGAACTATGCACTGGAGTGCTTAGGAGTGATGGGGCATCATATCTGCAGTTCTCAAATGGTTCAGAAAAGATTAATAATTTTAGATAGAAAGAGAAAGAGAAAATATAACAAAATGTTAAGAGTTGAGGAATCTGGGTGAGGGAAATATTAGAGGTCTTTGTCCTCTACTTGCAACTTTTCTGTAAGCTTGAACTCATTTCAAAATAACTGTAACAATTTACCTCTGACTTCTAGTGAAGAAGGACCACAGTCTCTTTGGGAATCCACCACCTCACGAGCAGCAAGTTCTTTTTAATAAAGAACATAAAACTTCTTTGTTCTTGCTCTATCTCCAGTAGGGACAGACTGGTCAAACTTCTTCTCTAGCATGACACTTCCTACACTGAAAAACCACAAACACCTCTTGGCCTTCTATTCCAGGCAAAATGATGCTAATCTCATTCACTCTTCATCACAGGCCCATTTTCTAACCTCATCATCCATGCAGCAGTGCCTCTGAGTGCTGTCTTTCATATGTTTTAAATTTAAGACTTAAAACAAGATGTCTACCCCAATAAAAAGCCAGAGAAAGGATTATTGGGAGGATCATCTTGCAATTCCTACAGATTAAATCTCTGTTTCAGAATCTTTGGAACATCCAGCCCTGGGATATGTACCCACTGCCAATGGTTTCAGGCACCTGCACCCCTCACTCGGACCTTTCGAAGTTTTACACAGCTGGGTGGTCCTTAAAGTGTAGTATGTGGTTTAGTTTCCTCCTTTTAAGCCACCTGTTATTCAGTTTTTGTATCAATATCATCTTCAGCTTAACTCAACTAATACCTCAGCATCAATTTCTGGGCCTTTACGATATCTCACCCTGAATCAATATTGGTATTGAAAACACTGGGGCTGGTTAATGGGCCTTTTAAACAGATGTTTTTATATAATTGTAAGTGTCAACTCCACTTACATGTTTCTACTACACTTGTGGCACTATATGCATTGTACAGAGTCATTCCATCAGGCTCTTGTAGATTCAACGACCTTCCCACAATGCAAAGAAAACACTGATACAAAAAGGAAAAAATTCAGAATATAAAATTACATCTATGTGTGACTACAGCTAAGACAATCTGGCTAGAAACGCACCAAGTACAAGGGAAAAGCCCAGCTATTAGACCAGCTAACATTGCAATGACCCACCTCTAAGGGGGCTGAGAAAGGACAGGTTGTTTTTCTCTCTCACTCCCAGGAAGTCTGTGGACTGACAAAGCAGCTGTGACTGCCCAAGGTCGCAGCCTGTAAATTTCTGGAGCTTCAGGAGACAATGGTCCTTGTGGTCAGCGGGATTGGTTGAGAAAAACAGGCACATTCAAACACTCAAACAGGGTACAGACAATGATAGTCATTATCTGTTGCTTCACAAACTACAGCTTTCAACTCTTTTACTTTGAGGCTCTTTATTTACTAGAGAAAAAAAAATCTGTGGCCGTACTTCACATATTAGTCAAGGCCTCTCATTTCTGTGAGGAACCAAGGTTCAGAGAGGCTGAACCACCTGGTCAAGGTCACACAACAGTTCACAGACTGGAACCCAGGTTTCCATGTTTCCACCGCACTTTTCTGTGTATCCAAAATTATTCGCCTCTGTACTTATTAACTATGCATTAGAGTTAGTTATGGACTTTTAAAATGAAAAACGAGTACACACAGCAACAGATCTGTACTGACTTAAAAATAAAACCAACCTCCAAAGGCAGAACCATGAATAGGCTATAAAATTTGACTCAAATTCCTTATACAATTTCAACAGCCTCACCTTGCTTAATAGTTAAAGCATTAAGTGTTAAACATGAAGTAATAATCATTACACAGTTATTATACCATAAGGACTATAAACAGCCAGGTGTTCCTAGCACAGGAAGCAAAAATGATAACTCACAATTAACTTAGTTCAAAAAGAATGCCATTTGAACCAGTGACATTTTAAAATTTAGAACTTGGGCTAAGAGATACAAATAACTAAAGGCCTGGGGTAACTAAGCTACTATTCTAAGAGAACAGAGTCAAAAAGCAGTTAAAAAAAAAAAAACTCAAAAAACAAACACACACAGTACAGAGAACAGATTGGTGGTTACCAGAGCGGAAGAGGAGTGTGGGGAGGGTGAAAGGGGTAAAGCAGGACAATGTGTACAGTGACGGATGGAAACTAGACTTTGGGTGGTGAACACGATGGACTCTATACAGAAGTCGAAATATAATGATATACACCTGAAATTTATATAATGTTACGAACCAACGTGACCTCAATAAAAATAAATTAGTAAAACGTAAAGAAAAAAATTACACGCACACCCAGAGGTGAATTTGTTTTATTATTTGTTTGTTTGCTTTTTAACTTGGAGCTGGACTTCAGTATAAGATTTCACTTTGGGGATGGGACAATAGCTTAAATTGGTTTGAATCTATAAACCAAACTTTAGTTTTTCAAAATGGTTAAGGAACCTTGGAGCAGAATTGAAATTTTAAAATTTATTTTAGGGGCCAGCCTGGTGGCGCAAGCTGTTAAATGCGCACGCTCCGCTGCGCCGGCCCGGGGTTCGTGGGTTCGGATCCCGGACGGGCACCGACGCATTGCTTGTCAAGCCATGCTGTGGTGGCGCCCCATATAAAGTGGAGGAAGATGGGCACGGATGTTAGCCCAGGGCCAGTCTTCCTCAGCAAAAAGAGGAGGATTGGCAGATGTTAGCTCAGGGCTGATCTTCACACACACACACAAAAAATTATTTTATTATTCTTATTGTTCTTCCCCCTGGTGATTTCTTTTAATGTATTTAATCTTATATAATGGGTTTTTTTGTGTGTGTGTGTGTGAGGAAGATCAGCCCTGAGCTAACATCCATGCTAATACTCTTCTTTTTGCTGAGGAAGACTGGCTCTGAGCTAACATCTATTGCCAATCCTCCTCCTTTTTTTTTTCTCCCCAAAGCCCCAGTAGATAGTTGTATGTCATAGCTGCACATCCTTCTAGTTGCTGTATGTGGGACGTGGCCTCAGCATGGCCAGAGAAGTGGTGTGTCGGTGCACGCCTGGAGTCCGAACCCCGGCCGCCAGTAGCGGAGGGCACGCACTTAACCGCTAAGCCATGGGGCTGGCCCCAATGGTTTCATTTTAAACACAACCTAACAAACAACATTAAAGAAACTGGGTTTTTTTTCTTTAAAAAAAAGCACTTTAAGTGTACTGATGCACAGAGCAATGTCTTGTCTTTTAATTATCAAGTATATGCAGACACAATATCATCTTTGAAATATCACACTGTCCACTCTTCCTGGTTGACTGGAACATGGTCATTATTTAGTGGCAATGTGTGGCTAATGTTCTATACAAGACATTTATACCTCCTGGACATTAGCTGGTTGACTTGGGATTTCTTCCATTCCTTGAACAAACATATATCAAGCCCCTCCTCCACCTAAGGTACTCTATTATCAGCTAAAGCTTCAGCTAGATATGGTTTCTGAGCTCCTGGAATTCTCCATCTAGGCAGGGAGCAAGTCACTCAAGCCACTATCTAGAGTCCTGTAAGAATGCCGAGGTTGCATGAGTTAGGGAACAGGCTGATCAATACTTAGTGCAGGGAAGCCACTGAAGGAAGTGATTTTTCAAAAGCTGGAGTTGAGGAGGTTCCTGGGGTGGGTGAGTGGCGGTATGTCAGAAAGAAAATAGGATATAGAAAAAGATTAAAGAGTAAAATATGGTGAGGACAATTAAGGAGGCCTGTTGTAGATGCTCTATAAACATTTGACAAAAATTAAATCTAGCATAAAACCAATATAATTCCTTTTCAAAACCACTTACTTCTGCCTTTACCTTACACATAACTATTGTTGTCATTTTAGCATTGTTACACACACACAGCTCTCTTCACTAAAATGATTTTGTAACTTTAACACTCATTAAACCTTTTGTTTATCAAGAGATCCAAACATCTATTTCCTTTCTTGTCAACTAGAGATTTCCAACACCAATTAATTTAGCAGCTAAATAATAGTTCCAACAACTTATCTTTTATGTGGTTATTTATAGCAAAGTGCTTTTTAATTTTCTTTCTGTATGTGCTCTTAGATCTAGCTGTCTTCAGCGGTTCTCATCTTTCATGTCTTAATCAAGGTATCACGCATACTCCAGAAGCTGGACTTCTCTGTCTGGAAATTTCATCCCTTCGCTGGAACTATGGCCCTCAGAAAGTCTCCCGCATTTAAATAGGGCATATGTTTGACAAACACACACACACTCACCTGCCTGTGTTCCTGGACCTGTCACCACTGATGCAGTGCAGCTGTCAGGGTGGGATGACAATTTGAAGAGACTGCGGAGGGGGCGTGTAGAGGGAACGAGAGAAATTCACGAGGCTTGACTGAGAGTGACAGGCAGGAGAACTCCTACTCCCCCTTCCGGGCAAATTCAGTGACGCGGCCGCGTCCTCCAGCGGGAGATCTCCAACAAGGGGGTCTCTCCGGTAAACTCTGTCCTCCAGGCCCCAGTGGGAGCTTGGGGGCCGTCGCGGGCGGACCCAGGCCCAGGGGAACCACGGGCGGGGCGAGTGGGAAGGACAGACGGCAGGGCACCGGCCGACCCTGGGCGCCGGCCTATGCCCGCCCCCGCCTCGGGTAGGCCGTACCTGTCCCGCAGCCCGCGCTGGAGGCGGCCCAGCCTCTCCTAGGAGTCGGGGCTCGCCAGGGGCGCGGACCGAGCGGAGGCCTGGCGCATGCCGCCGCCGCCACGCTCGCCCCGCGCCGCCTCGGGCCAGCGCGCGGAGGGGAGGGGCGGGTTGTCGGGGGCGACGGCCCCACCATGCACCGCGGGTGAACACGGCGCCCCGACGCCGTGCAGGGGGCGGGACGGGGCGCCGTGAATGGGCGGGGCCGACGGCCGTGGAGGGGCGGGGTGTCGTGGAGGGGCGGGGTGTCGTGGAGGGGCGGGGTGTCGTGGGAGAGGTTGACAGCCGCCTTGGGGGGAGCCGGCCCAGGCTGCACGCTGCGGGATGGGCAGGGGTCCTTGGGGGTTGGGTGCCCAGGGCTCTCTGCCCGAGACTGGCGTCTTCCTTCTCCCTAACCGTTCAGAACTCTCACGGGACAGACCCTGGTCCTCCTCCAGGTGGAGCCGTTCTCTGAGGGTCAGTCAGAAGCCCACTCCTGATCCCCACCATGGGTAAAGGATGGAGCTTGGCTGGGAGCAAGTCACGTGATCAGTTTTTGTCCTGGCATGAAACTACATTAATTTTGCAAGACGCATTCTCTTTCCCTCCTGCCACCTCTCCCTCTCTTCTTCCCAGGATATGCTGAGTGCCACGCACTGTGCTAAGCTTGGTTTCCTACCAGCACTTAAAAGCAAAAGAAAACACCACAAAAAAGACAAAATTCTAAGCAACTGTGTTCAGCCCTGACAGCAGAACAATCCCTTACCTGTAAATCCGTGCTGACCATAAGGATGTGGTTAATGCTGTAGGTCACATTACTAGTTGGTGAGGAGAGGAAAGTTGCTAACAAGTTGCTTGCAAAACAGACATTTGTTTGTGCAGATATAGAATCCTGCAGCAGGGACTTGAGCCAGGCTGCCTAGACTCAAATCCCCTCTTCCACTGCCCAACTGTGTGACCAAGTGCAGGTCACCCTCCTGAAGCCCAGGGTTCCTTATTTATAAAACCGGGAAGATGGTTACTGCAGGGCCTAGCTATGCCATTGCTATAAAGATTAGATCTGTTAACGTGTGTAAGTGTTTAGAAGAGGGCCCAGCACATAGGAAGCATCAGTTTTTATCAACATCATCACCAACTTGGAGGAAAAGCTTCCTGAAGAAAGACAACCGTACTCCAAAACCTGCAGGGCAGAAAAAAAGAAATTATAGTTTCTTTAGTCTCTTATTCTTCATTTCTTTTGGTTTCTTTGCTCAGTCATTAATTTCACTTACTTGCAAGGTGTGACTTAAACTAGTAAATCAATCATTAGCAAGAGAGATGGACTACTCAAAGGTCAATAATATAAAATTATAATGTTACTTAGCCTTCCCTTCGCATTTGCCAGGGCCAGGGCAAGAGTGTGAATGGACGCCCTCATACCATCTGTCAAAATATTAAACAATTATAAATCACGATGACAAATTGTAGATAAAATATGTTTTCTCCTCCTACCTTGGCCAATGTGCCTTCATAAGAACCTGGAAAGCCAGAGGGAAATTTAGTTCTCTGACTCCCTCCCCAGCCCACTTTATTTCCCACCCCGGGCCCAGTCTTGCACTGTGAGGGGCCTCACACACTGGCAGGGATGTGTGTGTCTCCCCAACGCCACCACCCCAGTCTACAAGTCCTAGCTCTGTCCTCATCCCCACCTCAGCCTCCTCTTGGCCACTCCTCAGGCCTAAGGGCGAGCACCTTGCAGGAAGTGATAGTCACCCTTGCAGGAAGGGTCCAGGAAAGAGGTCTTTAAGGGCCTCAGAAAGGAGGTTAGGGCCCTTTGAGCAGGGATTGTCAGGGTGATGGGTACCTGAAATGTGTTGCAGAATGGTGTGTGTGTGTGTGTGTGTGTGTGTGTGTGTGTGTGTGTGTGTGTGTGAAAGAGAGAGAGAGAGAGTGCGCTCTAGGCAGGCATGTCCCCTGGCCCTGGGCCTCCTTGCCTTGCATAGAATGGCATGGCCAGAAAAGGGCCAGAACACGCTTTGTAATATACAGAAGCCAGGGTAGGGGCCCTCTTGCCTAGGTCTAAGGGTAATCCTGATGTTACTTTTATTTAGTTGTTATATCAAATCATTATACCAAATTGATTCCATGGTAGTTGTGGACCTTAAACAGCCAGTTATTTCTCCAGCACAAATAGGTTTATTTGGGATCAGCAAAGAATTGCAATCTAAGGTCTACAACCATGTCAAGCCACCTGCAAGTCCTCCTGCAGAAAAGGGAGAAGAAACTCTTATAGAGGGGAAGAGGAAGTTGGGAGGGCTAATGTAAACAAAGAGTCCTCCAAAGAGGAGGAGACTGGGAGTTGAAAGTGTAGTGGCTTTTCATTGGCTGAGTTGTGGTAGTCTATCATTGGCTGAGCTGTTGCTGGCAAGAAGAGGAAGTCTTTCTTCTTCCTATTGGGCTCTGCTATCTTCATAGGGTGTCAGAGCTCCCCTTTTTGGCCTCCTGACTCCATTTTAGTCAGGTTTATGTTTATTAATTTCCACATAGTGTGCAAAGGTTTACTTTACTGATTTTAGTGCAAACAACATTGTACTACAACCCTGGCAAAAAAAAAAAATGTATCTTTTTAGCATATTTTATTTAGGTCTCCTCTCACCCAGATTAGTTTACTAAGGGAAAAAAATCCCCCAAACAATTAATGTAGCTAATTATTTTCAGTAAATACATAGAGTAACCAGGTGAGGCATCATTTAGCATCCCAAATTTTTATTAGGCCATCTTAGGAGAGTCTAAAATTAAATATAATTAAACAGTAAATAGATAATTCAAAATAATTAAAATTTGCATTCTATGGTTGATTTATTAATGACATATGACATCTAAATGCAGGACCCTCTTTATTAACAATAACACATAGCAAACTAAATGAATATTTCTAGAGTATTTATGCTAAAATTATGCATTCTAAATGGTGACAGACTTTTATTAAATGCAGAGTTTTTCACTTTGAATATTTAATTTGCTGGAGCACTCCCTTTTAATATTGTTCTTAAATCCGTTTATATTAGCAGAGCTGATTTCTGTAAACAGCTCTGATTGTACTTCCTGGACCACAGGCCATGAAGTCTGCCTAGAGGGACAAGTCTTCCTATAAGCTACAGAATGTCTTAGCTGCGAGTTAGAGGGGATCTAGCTTCACCCCCTTGTTTTTTTAGAGGAAAAAAAGGTTCAGGGCAGGTAAGGGACTTGGCCCGGGTCACAGCTGATAATCTGTGTAATGTTAATGAGTCTAGTTCCAAAGATGGGTCCCTAATGGCCCCATTAGGCAAAGAGTAAAGAAAGCCAGTGTTTCATCTCAGTAGACATATGGCTCTTTGGGTGAACCATATGAAATTGCCGTTTTTGTAGCTCAGAAACAGTTGGATCAATGAATGGAAGATTGGTTTTGGAAATATGTTGAAATTAGAATTTTACATTTTAAAATGTAAACACCACACAATTTTAAAATTAAATCCTGTATATTTGAGTCAATAACTGCTTGGATATTATATTATGTAGTTTGCTAGGGCTGCCATAACAAAGTACCACAAACTGGGTGGCTTAAACAACAAAAATTTATTGTGTCACAGTTCTGGAGGCCAGAAGTCTGAGATCAAGGTGTGGGCAGGGTTGGTTCCTTCTGAGGAAGACTCTGCTCCGTACCTCTCGCCTAGCTTCTGGTAGTTTGCCAGCAATCTTTGGCATTCCTTGGCTTGAGGTGCATCACCCCGATCTCTGATGTCATTTTCACATGGCATTCTCTCTGTGTGCATGTGTGTCTCCAAATTTCCCCTTTTATAAGGAAACCAGTTATATTGGATTAGGGGCCCACCTTCCTCCAGTATGACCTTATCTTAATTAATTATATCACAATGACCCTATTTCCAAATAAGGTCACATTCTGGAGTGCTGGGAATTAGGACTTCAACATACGAATTTAGGGGGTACACAATTCAACCTGTAACAGACATGAACATGGAAAGTATTTCATTTTGCAATCACTATTCAGAAATATTTGACATTGCATCCTATGCTATTAGAAAATTCACTTTTAAGTAGAGATGACTCAAAAGTAGAAAGTAGGGAGAAAGGCTGTGATGCCACATGAATATGTCTATGGAACCCCTCCACCCATTGAGCATTTACACCAGTATAAGCATTTATTGCCTTATTTAAACCCAATAACAGTCCTTTGAGGGCACCTGGCCTAAGATCATGCTGCCAGTATGTTCTTGACCAGCTAGTGGTAGAGCTAGAATTCAAAAAGATCTTTTCCAAATCCAAAGTCTATCCTTTCTTATCCTCCATTCTATATGGCCTCGAAACTCATCATTTGACAGCTACTGATATTTTTTATTTTCCTTGTATGAGATGTGTAAAATATATATTTTGTGACCCAGAAGAGTTTACACATATACATGGTTCATTATTTGAGAGATAGTATTCATTGACATAGAATTCATTTTTTACATGCCGTGATATAACACTATGTGTTCACCATTCTGTTAATTTTCCTCCTTAGCACTCAGTAAGACTACGTTTCTCATCCTTTCTAGTGGTTAGATGGGTCTATATGACCCAGTCTGGCAATGAAGTATGAGCAGAAGTGATATAGCCACTTCCAGGCCTGGCCTCCAAACATCCTGCACTCTCTTCCTTATTTTTCCTTAGTTGGCCAGCTAGATGCAGAGGATCCAATGGAGAACTCTGAGGCCCTGGAAGAAGAGTGGATGATTGCAAAGCATAGAGCACAGAACTGTGTCTTGGGCCAGAACTAAACCTTCACTATATTGAGCCACTGATATTTTGAGGTTGTTTGTTTCAGCAGCTGGCACACTTATCCTGACTAATACACAAACATTCCATGCAACAATTATGCAAATGCACCAAAACAACTTTCTACAACGTTCTCAATGGATTTATGTGACTATCCAGATGGTGAAGGAGACTGAAAACCTGGAACTCTGAGATTAAGAGTTGATGTCTGACAATGGAATACTACTCAGTCAAAAAAAGATGAAATCTTGCCATTTACAACATGGATGGACCTTGAGGATATTATGCTAAATGAAATAAGTCAGATGGAGAAAGACAAATACCATATGATTTCACTCCCATGTGGAAGATTTAAAAAAACAACAAAAACAAACAAACACATAGACACAGAGAACAGACTGGTAGTTACCAGATGGGAAGGGTGGTGGGGGGAGAGTGAAAGGAGTAAAAGGGCACAGTTGTATGGTGATGAATGGAAACTAGACTTTTGGTGGTGAACACAATGTAGTCTATAAAGAAGTCGAAATAGAATGATCTACACCTGAAATTTATATAATGTTATAAACCATTGTTACCTCAATAAAAAAATAAATTTTTAAAAAAGGAGTCAATGTCTGAGAAGAGAAGCCTAGATAGTGAAGGCAAAGTTACAATGAAGAACCATCTAGAGCAGCTCTGGCCAATAGACTTTCAGCAATGATGGAAATGTTCTATTCTGCGCTGTCCAATACGGTAGCTGCAAGCCAAATGTGGCTATTGAGCAACTGAATGTGGCTAGTGCTACTGAGGAATTGAATTTTTTATTTCATTTAATTTTAATTAAAATTTAAATTTTAGAGGACATGTGTATCTAGTGGCTATGTATGGGACAGTGCAGATATAGGGATAAAGTGGAAAGACGGATTAGCATGGTGGGGGAAGAGGGGAGATCATAAATTACTTGGAAGTGGAAAGGCAGGAACTGGAAGGTAAGATGTCATCCTTGGTGGAAGGTGATGATGGTCAAGAGGAGAGGTACGATGGTTAATTTTATGTGTCAACTTGGCTAGGCCATGGTGCCCAATTGTTTGGTCAAACACCAGTTTAGATGTTGCTGTGAAGGTATTTTTAAAATGTGATTAACATTTAAATCAGTGGACTTTGAATAAAGCAGAGTTCCCTCCATAATGTGGGTGGGCCTCATCCAATCAGTTGAAGGCCTTAAGAGAAAAGACTGAGGTTCCCAAAAGAGGAAGGAATTCTGCCTCCAGACCGCTTTCAGACTCAAGACTGCAAAATCAACTCCTGCTGAAATGTCCAGCCTGCAGGACTGCCCTGTGGACTTTGGACTTCCAAACCCCCACAATTGCATAAGCCAATTCCTTAAAATTAATCAATCTCTCTCTTTCTCTCTCCAGATATAGATATAGATGTAGATATAGATATAGATGTAGATGTAGATGTAGATATAGATATAGATGTAGATATAGATGTAGATGTAGATGTAGATGTAGATATATAGATATAGATGTAGATGTAGATATAGATGTAGATGTAGATGTAGATGTAGATATAGTTATCTATCTATCTTAACTGGTTCTGTTTCTCTTGAGAACCCTGACTAATACAGGAGGGCATGAGGTTACTAAGAACTTTTGCTCAAATGTATTTGTAATAGCTAATTTAAAACAATAAGAATCAGGTGCAAATTCCAATAAATAAAATGAAATCATAGATTCCCTCATTTTATTTCATATCGTGTAAACCAACAACTAATGTGTGGGTCTCTAAAATACACCAGTTCTATGAAAGCTAAATAACAGCCAAACGATAGAACAATAGAGTAGTTGAATGGCTCCAGCGAGAGCCTCACTAATTCAGTGAGATGGGCTCCCTCTGTCTCACAGCTCTTGCATGCCTATTTCCACTGCAGTCCTTGAATTTGGGCTTCCACGAGGTCTCCAGGATTATTCATTTGTTGACAAAGCGGAATCCTCAGAAGTGATAAATTCCACACGCTCAAGTCCTTGTACTCTTTTCTCCGTTGCGTGGTGTCTCCCTGGATGGTGTCTTGGTTCTGCCTGGGAGGGACTACTCCACAGCCTTGGACTCCTGGTGTGTGGGCAGCATCCTTGCATCCCTGTAGGTGCTGATGTCATGCATGAGCCGTCTTTGAATGCTGAGATTCTCCTCAAAAATCATTTGGTGGATTTCATAATTGTTTGCCACTTAGATGCACTTCTCATCAGGGTTCAACAAGTACTCCTAACTACAAGGATTGGAAACAAAGGGATGCTCTAGGCCTGCTCTTACAACTCACAAGCAGACTGAAACCAAAGGGTCTTGCATAATAAATACCATTTAATTTGATGGCTATGTGTTTATGCTTACAAGGTGACAGGGCACCAGGTGTAGAACATTCCACTTCTTATTGTCTGCAATTATCCATGGCATGTGTCTTTGTAGAAATGTTGGCTTCATTCATTTCTGGGGCACCTGGGTGGTGTGCACCACAGACAACACCCTCCCTGCTCCAACAAACATTTGCCATTGTGTCCTAGAGAAGTGTAGAACACAGAGGTTGAGAATTTTGGCTCAAGTGCCCCTCTGCGTGGTATACTACTACTTCCTCTTACAAGCTGTATGACTTTGGGCAGATTACTTAACCTTGCTGTGTCTCAAATTCCTCACCTGTAAAATGGTGACAGTAATAGTGCCTTCCTTTCAGGCTTGTTGAGAAGATTAAATGTGGTCGTCTGTGTGATGCACTTAGAATCATGCCTGGTAGAGTTAGCCCTCGGTAAACACAAGCTGGCATCACTTCTTCAGAGAGCAAGAAGAATATCCCTTTGGCAGATGAAGAGAGTCATCAGAGGTAAGGGCCCCTGTTCTGCTTCCTACTATTTGTCTGTCTCTCAGAGTCATTTCCTAAGCGTCCTCTCTGTCCTTCTTTATCAAAGCTGCTGGCCCTGCACTCACATGCCCACTCAAAGGGGTCAGGTCACCTGAACTCATTGCTGCTGACTCAGTAGCTGACATCAGTTGGGACCTCAATCCCAGATTCAGTTTCAGTCCTTTTGTGTCAACCCTGGCAGTTGTATGGATCCCAGCCCACCACCCCTCAGGAACAGAAAACCAGGACACGGAAGGGAGCACACAGTACCATGTTGTCAAAAGATCACATGCTTTGGAATCAGAAGACCCGAGTTCAAATCCTGACTCTGCCTCATATCAGGTGTGTGGCTCTGAGCACATTTCTTAATGTCTTGAATGCTTCATTTTGCTCATTTCTAAATGAGGGTAATGATATTTTTATTTATGAAATTATTGTGAGTTGTGAATGAGGTAACATTTGAGAAGCTCTTAGCACAGGCCTGGCCCATAGAAAACATTCAATAAACAAATGGTTCCAACTTCTCCCTGAGAATTAGGAGCATTCCTAATTTCCTAGGAGCAAAGGGGATTTTAAGGCAGTGAAACCATAGTTCTATATGATTCTGTAATGGCGGATACATATTACCATGCATTTGTCAAAACCCATAGAATGTACAACACAAAGAGTGACCCTAATTCCAACTATGGACTTTCATTAATTATAATGTATCTGGACTGGTTCAGGAATTATAACAAATGTACCACACTAAAGTTAATAATTTGTAGTTAATAATGTTACAGTAATAATGTTATATAAGTTATATAGATTACTAACGAGATGTTAATAATAGGAAAACCATGCTGGGAGGGATGAGGGGATATATAGGAACTCTCTATAATTTCCACTTAATTTTTCTGTAAACCTATAAATGTAAACCGTTATAAGAAATAAAATCTATTTTTTTAAACCATATTTTCCTATCTGGTAGCCTCTAGCTACATGTCACCATTGAGAATTTGAAATGTGGCTAGTCTAAATTGAGATGTGCTGTAAATGTAAAATACACTATGGGTTTCAAGGATTTTATATAAAAATATGAATGTATAATACCTCAATAATAATTATATATTGACTACACGTTGAGATAATAATTCTTTGGAGATGTTGGGTTAAATAAAATATATTAAGATAAAAAAATGAAAGGCTTACATGGCTACTGACTTGGGAATTGCAAGATGCACCACCACACACACACACGAGACTCTGGCTGAGGCAGGGGGTTCTAGATTTTGCAACCACCTCATAAATGTATGGCCTCCCACACTCAAACCCTCCTCTCCTGACTTGGAGCAAGGCTATTGCTATGGGTTGAATTGTGTCTCCCAAAAGATATGTTGATGTTCTAATCCCTGGAACCTATGAATGTGACCTTATTTGGAAATAGGGTCTTTGCAGATGTGATCAAGTTAAGATGAGGTCATTAGTGTGGACTCTAATCCAATATGACTGGTTGGAGAGGAAACAGCATTTCATGACAGAGGCAGAGATTGGACTGTTGCAGCTGCAGCCAATGAACACCAATGATTAGCGGCCACCACCACAAGCTGGGGGAGTCAAGGAAGGGCCTGCTGATACTTTGATATCAGATTTCTAGGCCTCAGAACTGGGAGAGATTGAATTTCTTTTGTTTTAAGTCACCCACTTTGTGCTATTTTGTTACAGCAGCCCTGGAAAGTCATACAAGTATAAATGGCAGAGGTCATGTCACACAGGAAACATAAAACAGAGGCAGAAAAAGGGGGATTTATTCTCTTCCTTCCAGGTTGGAGTGGTTTCCAGAAAAACTGGTTGCTGTAGCAGAGG
This sequence comes from Diceros bicornis minor, assembly GCF_020826845.1. NCBI lineage: Eukaryota > Metazoa > Chordata > Mammalia > Perissodactyla > Rhinocerotidae > Diceros > Diceros bicornis. The sequence goes on along the minus strand of NW_026691113.1, from coordinate 488,186 downwards.
TCCCTGGTGTCACTGTGGTTTTTCTGGGGCCACAGGAGCTGGTGAAGATGTTGGGCTGTTTGAGGAGACAGAGATAATGGTATGCAGAGCTCTAACTACTATGCTGGAAATTACGGAGATATTTGTGATTCAAGAGTCCTTAACTGGGGTAAAGGCCATCACAAGGTGATTGGAATCAGGTCCAACTTGTTCTTCCCCATTGATGTCTGAGAACAATGGGACCTTGTCCAATTCATGATGAACCAAAGAAGACCTTCCATGTAACCTTATTGATAATATTGAAAATTTTCCAAACTCTTAAGTGTCTATTGATAGGATGCTGGTTAAAGATATTATAATAAATTTCAATTAAGTAATCTAGTCATTAAAAATCAAATCGGAGTCTATTTTTGAGCAAAAACTAAGTTTAGCTATTATAGGATAACAACGTTGTGAAATGAAATTTTTATGTTTATCTACATAAGAGGAAAATTGGCTGGAAGACAAAGCACCAAAATGTTAATAGGGAATATCTTTGAAAGATGAACTTACAGTTGACTCAGTTTTCATTTTTGTCTCTCTTTGCTTACCTGGTTTTCTACTAAAATCATGCAATTTTGGTAATAAGGAAAATTGTGTATTGTTTTACATGACTAGACCATCATCGCTGAAGATTCTAATGAAACAGGTGGGAGAAATAAGGGATCAGGTGTGTCTCTGACTTTTGTCAGGAAATAGCTCTCAAATCTCTGGCTACAAGAGGAGTGCTGCTTTTCTGGGGTAAGGGCTTAAACAGCTTATTCCCTCTCCAAAGAGAAAAATATCTAACGTGTGGTTCAAGCCTGCAGATAAACTGCGGAACCTAAAAGACAGTTGTCTTCAGATCACTGTTATAATCTCCATCTTCTTTTAGTCTCCTAAGCTGTAGCATCGCTTTATCCATCCTATGTCATCCATGAACCCTTGTTGTTGATGTTAGTGGTGGTGGTTGTGTATGTGTGTGTATGTGTTTGTGTGGAGGTAAAGGTGAGGGGAGGGAAAATGTCAAGGAAATAATAATGGCAAAGATGGCATCATAAAATTGAGACTTCACAAGGACTAGCCACCAGTCTTAATCTTACATGCATCTTAAAATCCTGTGTCATTAAAATGTGACATTGGTGACAATCCCAACTAAATAAGAATACACCTCTAATTGTTGACTCTGTTTCACTCTTGAGTTTCTGTCCAACTTTCGTGTTTTCCTTTTTTTTTGGCAATACTTTAGTTTCTAGAGAACGAAACTCCTAGGAAACAGTCCCTTAATAACATCAAATCTGATTCCCAAGGGCCAATTATCCACTCTTATAATGGTCTCTCCACCATCAAAAATGTGAAAGGCCATTGGCTAGAGTGTAAATCTTGGAGTTATGCCAGTGGCACACTGTATTTCCCTAATTGAACTTCTGCACCTGGTTTGGCCGAAACTAAGAGACAGTACTGAACTCTGCAATGTGCAGGATGGCAAAAAAGGTCAGCCCCAGGCCGACTCCAAGACCCAGAGGGCATTTGTGGATGCCAGCTATTAACCTAAATTATCTTTGTTCCCTCTCAGGACTCTACTGCTTTCTTGCTTTCATTGAGATTCAAAAGTTTTCAACCCAAGGTTTGTTGATGGTGAAGGAAGTGGTTAGTACCTCTTGCATTTCTACAGCACTGGGTTTTCAACACAGTCCCTGTGTGTGATTTTGTGTTATCCTACAACCATTTGGAGGTAAGAAAGACAAACCTTGTCCTCAACCTGTTTCCGATGGAGAAAGTGTGGCATAGAGATGGTAAGTGAACTTCTTAAGTAATGAAGAGAATATCACACAGAGAATGGAGGCCAATGCTATTTGATCTACAGTTAGACAAATGTACTTGAACCTCTGCTCCCATAGATACCAACAGATGACCTTGGGGGAGTATGGAACCTCTCTAGGTTGCTTCTTCCTCAACTTGAAATGGGAACAATAATCTGTATAGGATACGACTATTTTGAGGAAATGCAATAAAATAAATAGAACATCTGCACAACATTTCGTGGGATGCCTTATGTGTGATAAATTCTTAGTAATGATAGACGTTATTTTAATCAAAGCTACATTTAACTAGATTCTTAATTGCAAAATGAGATAAGGCAGAATGCTTCACTCCCTTGTTAATAAATAACTTCTTAGAAAATAATAGAAAAGGACATTTTGTCAATTGTTTCCATTATGTAAAAATAATGACCCTTCAAATGCTTCTGATACTCATTCTTTATAACCATAAGAGAGTAATCTCATTGCTTCTTCACTTCCTGCGGCCATAGAGGGGCATCTACAATAGGTAACATTTTTGCAATATTTTGCAGAATATATATGGCTCTTTTGTCTACTTGAATATACTTCTTTTTTTCCCTAAAAATAACACCTTAATCAAATGAGCATGTATAGGTTTTCATTGGAATGTAAATCTACGATATTTGCATTTGAGTATTACATTACTTGCTAAACTGGAAGCTGATTTAGATTCAGAAAGGATATGGATTTATAGCTGTTAAGGAAGATAAGAGGGTGCAAAATATTTGCACATAATTTGAAAATTACATGGAATCTAAAGACCAGAATTATCCATCAGTAGTTTTTCCTGGGAAAACCTAAAATGAGACCCCATTACAACTGTTGTGTGTCCACAATGATGCGCGTGCACATTGAAGCAGTGTGCTGTAATAGCCCCTGTGAATATATTTCCCTAGTATGCCAGAATCTATCCGTCCTGCAATCTACTAGCTGACAGACCATGGGCAAGTGACTTCTCTTCTTTGAATCTCATTTTCCTGGTCAGTAAAATGGCCTTAAGAGTTACTGTATGAGGGCCGGCCCTGTGGCTTAGCGGTTGAGTGTGTGCGCTCCACTACTGGCTGCCTGGGTTCAGATCCCAGCGCGCACCAACGCACCGCTTGTCCGGCCATGCTGAGGCCGTGACCCACATACAGCAACTAGAAGGATGTGCTACTATGACATACAACTATCTACTGGGGCTTTGGGAGAAAAAAAGGAGGAAGGATTGGAAATAGATGTTAGCTCAGAGCTGGTCTTCCTCAGCAAAAAGAGGACGATTAGCATGAAAGTTAGCTCAGGGCTGATCTTCCTCAAAAAAAAAAAAAAAAGAAGAGTTACTGTACGAAGAGGCCTGCTTCAATGATTAAGTAAGATAACTCCAGTAAACTGCCTATTTCAGTACTCGCCAGAATAAGTGCACAATAACTGTTGTTCCTATTTCCTCCAACTCAGACACTGATCATAATGTTGGAAATCAGATGACTTCTCTATTGCACACCAGCAATGAAGAACACTTCTTCAGAGGCCTGCAGAAGCAATGCATTAGTGAGTTCAGGACCCAGGGCTTACCTAGCGGCTCAACGGACACAGATCATTTCATCCTTTCCCCAAGTGGTTGTTCAAAGTGAAATGTCAGAAATCATACAAAATGGTATTCAAAGTGGTGTATCTTCCTCAGTTGAAGATGGTATGTCTTTTATTTCTTTTCAAAAATACCATTTGGAAGAAAAAGTGAAAATGAGGTGAATTTTCTTGTCTTTCTCAGTAATAGTGTCCAAGGACAAAATGTATAGGTGTGAAGAGGGGCCAAAAAGGGAAGAAGACCAAAAAAAAAAGGAAGAGAAAAGAATTAAAATATATTATATGGAGTGTATTTATTGAAAGGAGTACATAATCTCCCAGGTGAACAATTTGGACGCATGGTTTGGGACACAATTTTAAATTTTTTTACTTACTTTATCATATGTTAGAGCATAAATCTCTTGATTTATAATTTTATCTCATTTGGCTTAAATACAAAAGTTTCAATATCACAACTAATGAAATTAAAAGTAATTTAAAAATTAAATCTTATACAAATAAATCTGCCCCCTGAATCATAGCCATCTGCTTCCAGAGATGATGGAGAAAGGGTGTGAGATAGGACCATTATGGATAAGAAGATATGAAAAGGACTTGGATCTTGGGAAAAGGAGAGGAGATGGAGGGGATTAGAGAGAAAGCCTCATGAGGAGAGAGAAAATGAGTTATAGGTTTGGTGAGGTGATAAAGAAGGAAGAACTAGAAATAGAACTGGTGCTGAAAACAATCTGAGGTGTAAGAAGTCCAATATGAACCTGGGGATTCTGGCTGATGGAAACCATGGCTTTAAATAGTGACAGGGTGACTCATGACACCTCACTGAGTTGATGTAAAAGAATGAAATACAGGTCAAGAAATTCTAAATCAAGTCTTATTAAAAATTCTTAGGGTTTTCATCAGAGAAGTCTTTTATCCTAGAAGCAGCCGAGATGCAGAGGTTCTCAAGCCTGAGCATCATCGTCAGCCCCTGGGGAGCTTGTTCAAACAGATTCCTAGCCCAGGACCCAGAATTAGATTCAGTAGGGCTGGGTGGAGCCAGGAAATTTGCATTTTTAACAAGCTCCCGGGTGATGCTGATGCTGCTGGTCCAGAGACCACACCTTGAGTAGGACAGTTCAAGAGGATTGCTCCAATGTTTTCCAAAAGAGTTTTAATCACTGCTGAAAGAAAACTTCTTTTTTGTCTAATAACATAAGCTGGCAACACCAATCATGTTCATAGATCGTCCATTGAACAAATGTTTACAAAGTGTGTACCACTTGCCCTGTGTCAGACTCAGCACACAAAAGGATTCAAGTAACAAAGATTCCAGTTGACTTGATGCAGCCCAGGGTCTAAACTGAATTCCTATCCTCTCCTCCACTCTAACAGTTGCTGTGACATGTGAAAATATCTCCACTCCTTGTCCCCCAAATGCAACGTGCAATAACATCACAAAGGGTTATGAATCTACCACTGACACAGGATTTATTCCATGTTCTGGAAGGCAGAATTTTACAAATGACACAGAAGATTGCAACGGTAAGTCCAAATAGAGTAACAGCCTTAGAAAATCAGAACGGAGTTAGATGCAGCAAAATTGAACCAGTTCCTTAGAATATGGCGTGAGATTCTAGAGGAAAGCTGCCGAAGTGAGCACAGATGCCAGGACGACAAGTCATAGAACTGAAATGTGACGCCAGGACCACAATTGATTTTTCTCTTTTATCGGTTGCTTTTAAAAAATAACAGTGAATGTTGAAAGTAGTCCACACCTTAGAGTCTTAACTTATTCTGCAATAACTAACTAATAGACCAGAGTTTTCAACCAAAGCCCAAGGCCATCTCTAGTTGGAAATGTTACTAAGCAAATAGAGAAGCCTGTGCACATTATCAAAAGCAAAAAGCAGGAAACAAATGAGAATCATAACAGCATAACAGATGACTTTTTCCCATTTTTCCAGTCTCTGTCCTAGATGTTGATATTGTATTACTAGTTTAGTCTTCTATTCCCATTTTGATTATCTCTGTGATCCTGGAGAATTATTATCTCTTTGCACAGAAGGCTGTTACTGCTAAGAATTCTCCCAAAGAACATACACTCAGATAGTTTTTAAGATCTTAGTATCTTAGGAAAATCTCTTATCTCTTCAGTCCAGCCGTCCATATCAATGGCTCCCAAACCTGTATGCTGAATGAAATCACCTAGCGTTTTTCTGAAAATATCAGATTCTAAATCCCACCTCCTCTGAAATTCATTTTTACTGGGTCTGAGACTGACTTTGGGATTTATATTTTCAACAATTATCTCTAAATATTTCTGATGCTGTCAGTCCACAGAAACGTCTTGTGCACCACCGCCAATGGATAGGTGGAGCGTATACATTCAGATGGTTTGATTATGAACTGTTTGCTCCATTTCACAGATGAGGATGAATTCCACAATAGCACTGCCTGCCCACCCCCAAATTCTTAGACCTATCCAATTGGAAGCTACCTTCGTACCTGTCAACCTGGTTTGGCTCCAAGTAATGGAAAGTCAAACTTCACACATGAAGAGGAAGAACGCACGGGTAAGTAGTGATAAAGCCCAGTGTCTGTGGGCCACCAGGAATGCAGATGAAGTCCACAGTGTTAGGTTTATTAATGTGCTGCAGCAAAGTGTACCTCCCATTGGGAAGCTTCAGTGTTTCACTAAGAAGATGATAGAATGGGGTTATTGAAGGGTCTGGCCTTACGCCAGGTGGCTTTGAGGAGAGCTAAGGAAGCAAGGATTTATTCTGTAAATGGTGCTGTCAGGAAATGAGGGCAACGTGATGAGTGGGTATTTTGACTTTCAGGTAGGAGATGAGACTAATGAAATTGGGTAAGAGTTGTCCTTGGTTCAGAAGCAGATGCATCCATGTCAGTCAGGAGATTGGAATGTTTGGGAATTTGTTAGGAATGTAAATTTTCAGGCCCCACCCCAGACCTACTGAATTGAAATCTGTGGGGATGGGACCCAACGGCATGTTTGAACAAGCCCTCCAGGCAGTGCTGATGCACACCAGAGTTTGAGAACCACCGTCTTAGGCCAACTACAACAATACTCTAAAAATAGGGCAGGGTCCATATCATACTAATCATGTCAAGAATTCTTGCCCACCAATGCTGGTGATAGGTTACACTGTTTTATATAATAAAACGGGCCATGGCTAGTGTAGGGAATAGTCTATAGAGATGGTATAAGGAGTTTGAGAGAAATATTTAAGAACTTTTGAAGGTAAACATTCTTCATTAATGCTACTCTGTCTCCCTGAGTCTCCAAACTTTTTTTTTTTTTAGAAAACTTGATCCTGTCTCACTTTTAGATACTTGATGCTACAGGAATCTGAGAAGAAAAACGGGGAGAATTTTTTTCATCTTGTAAGGTCAACTAGTTCCTGACCTTGAAGAAGGAACTCTCTCCAACCTTTGTTTTTCTTTTCATTCTTAGAAATGACCCCTAATTGTTCTCAACTTGGCAAAAATAAATTTTCCAGAGACTGTGAAGTCCAGGTGAGTTTCACACCATCATCAACTTGTGGACTGGGCATGAAAAGGGGAGACAGAATATACTTAAGTCTCTTGCAACATTTTTGAATATGTTGTGTGGTAGATATTTTTTCCAAACACGAACCCAAATGTACCATCCTTATTTATTCATTAGATACCCGCTAATTTAAAATACGACTTTTCAAAATGCAATATGATAAGTAAAACGTGGTGAGGCATGTATAGGAATTCTGTGTACTCTTCTGCAATTGTTTTGTGAATCAGATAGAGAAGTGACCATTAGCCTTATTGCACCCCTGGAGCTGGGCATCCCACACACACACGGATTTAGTTCTTACACTCTCTGCTCTCTTCATTTCACCTATTTGCTTATTTCCCTATCAGGAACAAAATTTTTAGTTAATGCAGCTTTATATGTTTTAATAACTCATAGCTCAAGTCATTAAAATTTCATTTTTTTCTGAATCTCAGTTGAACAAGCCTTTCTTTAATACTAAGTATGTTGAATGTCACAAAATATCACTCAAGTGGTCAATTCAGATACTAAATCTCTTAGGACTGATTTTTTTTTTTTTTACGTATAGACTTGTCCTGAGAAGACCTATTGGAAAATTGTACTAACTCTCTATAAATGCATAATTAGCTTTAAGTCAATGTCATGGTCACATGAACTCTCAGCCACTCAAAGTCTTGTCTGCCCAAGTTAAATACACATATTTCTATGAAGCCCAGATCTCTGTGGTATAAAGAAAATGTCCAAATCACCTTTCTTATGTGTGTTTTTCTAGGTGAATTCCACAAATTATTGGAATAACAGTAGATGGGTTTGCTCTGACTTAGGAGGCTCTCACATAGGTGTGGAAATGGGAATGCGACACTGTCTTTAAAGGTTTGAAATCCTTTCTAATATTTTAATATCTTTTCATGCTTGGTGATTCTCAAACTTGACCAAACATTAGAAAGACTTGAAGGGCTGTAAAAAATGTACTTATACTGAGTCTTGGTTCAATCAGAATCTGTGAGGGTAGAGCTCTATTGCCTGTATTATCTAACTTGCCAGATGATTCTAATGCACAAGGTGGTTGAGAACTATTACAAATGGCTCCTGGGGTTTCCTCTCACTCCTCTGGATAGCAGGCCAGATCACTGGAATCCTAGTTCATTTTCGAAGAAAAGGGGAGCACATACAGAATAATTATCCAGATCACTAATAAGACATGGGGTTCAGAGAATTTTTCATAATTAAAACTGTTTCCAAAAGAGGTCTCTGAGTGTACTGAGGACGGTATGCTTCTCTCTCCCTCCACCCCCATCCCTTAAAAGCTCCTCAACCTAGAAGCCCACAGACTTACATGTATTTTGCCTAATTCATTAGGTAAACAGGTGAAAACAGGTGTCCTTTGCTGCCCCAATACATGAAGTCACTGATAGTTCACCAGATTCTTTCACCATATTGATTAACTCTATTCATTTTACTATATTTTTGATATAGTTGTTGTTTTACTCAATTGGTTAACAATGGATCTTTACAGTAAGAGAATAAAGGACAGAAGAAAGAGAACGGGAACAGGAAAAGCAACACATACAGGAAAAATAATGACAGAAAAGGTAGAATGTGGGACAGGAAGGCAGAGCAGCATTCATCCCTAGTTTTTCAAGAAGTGATCTGACACCAGCAGAACAGAGTTACTTCCTACCAGGTTTGAAGAATTGCATTGATTTCCCAAGCATTCACTTGCAATGCACCTATCATCTTGATATGTAGGAAGACAAGCATCCCCAAGGAAGGTGTTTGTTTAGTTCCAAATGCTTTAGAGAAAGATCTGGGCACAGAATGAGCAGTTTCAGACATCTCTTTCCATTTCCTTAGTGACATTATCTATATTTTATGGCAGGGAATAGCTAATTCTTTTGATCTCCTCACCAACATTACCGCCCATGGAACTACCTGAAAGAAAGAAGAAATGGCTGTGGTGGTAACTCTGCATCTTCAGAGCGTTCAATCGGCAGCATACAGTGTGGCTCAGAAACAAACAACAGAGGGCAGACGGAGGGTAGAGACACAGTTTATGGGTAAGCCCACACCAGTCACGCTTCCTCGCAAGGCATCTGCTTGAATGTATGTATTTCAAAATGGGTTGTCTTTGCAAAAAAAAATTCACGGCCCGCAATTAAAATAATAATCTTTCAGAACCTACACAGGCCAGGATTCCTGGATCATCCACAGAGTGTTACTTATGTCCTAGAATAATGAAATCATGGGTGGAAGGATTGTCACTGGTCACTCTCAGTCTAACCACATATCTAACATTCTTTCTGGGTATTTTCCCAGTTCATATTTCAATGGGGACCCTCAGCTGCTATCCTGGGGGGACTTATAACTTATCTAGTGCATGGTTTCTTGACTTTGGCGATATTGATATTGGGGCTGAAGCATTCTTTGTTGTGGGGGCTGCCTTTGCATTATAAAACAATTGGCAGCAAAATGGTATCTAGATGCCAGAACCAACTTTCTCCCCACCCCGACATCATGACAAACCAAAATATCACCAGATAGTACCCAGTTTTCCCTGAGGGGCACAAATAACACCTGGTTCAGAAGCACCGATATGGAGAAATAAGATGTGAGTACATGAAATAGTACCCTTACATGGCAGACATTATAATCAGTGTAAAAGGACTTTATTTCCCAGAGGATGGAAATCCTACTTTCAGGTAGGGCCGCCAAAGGAACCGTTCAATAAGATCAGAATCAAGGATGTGGTTAAGGAGGGAGAGGAGAAGGAAATACCATAAAAAATAAACTGACCCATCATGCAGTGATTGATGGATGGATATCTGCATAAATAAGTGATGAAAGCCATACAGAAGAATGTTAGCAACTGTAGAGTCTGGGTGGTGGGTATTTGGGTGTTCAGCGTGCAATCTGCCTGACCATTTGTGATAAAATGTCAGGAACGTATTTTTTTAAATAAAGGAAAATACCAGTAAAACAAAGCCGATTGCAAAAGTTACTGGGCTCAAGGAGTTTGTAATCTGATTACACATGAATGTAAGATAAGTACACAAATAACAACTCCTTGACCACAAGACAAAAGCATTTTAGAACTAGGAGTAGACCATTGTACCTTATTTCCAAGGTGAAGCACATGGTTCAAAAGCTTTCACCAACTCTATCCAATTTGGTTCTCATGACAGTCCTGTAGAGTGAGCAAGGAAGGTACTGCATTTTATAGGTGATGGAATGGATTCAAGGAGGTTGAGATTTAATCACTATGTGATACGCTACTAAAGAGGAAAATTTGGGACTCATTCTCAGATCCTCCTGCTCTGGATCCAATGCTGTTTCCACCCTCTTTGCCACAAGCCAGTTGCCGTTATGACCTCTCCAGCGCAAAGAAAAGGCTGTCATCTCAGGTGGCTGCAGCTGCTGTCACCTAGAATTGGGTCTCCAGGTATTTCTGATCCCCAGACACTGGCTGCTTCTCTCATGGAGCATCTTTGGCACTGATCCCGCAAGAGACCTGCAGGCAACCCATGATGCCCCAAGGCCACTCCCCCAGTTGGCATCTTAGAAGCCTCCCCTCAGCCTCTGAGCTACTGGAACAGGATCCTCTCATCCTGGGAGGAGCTCTCTGGAATGGGGTTCCTTTCAACATGGGCTCCAGACTAGCTCCCATTTGCAGATCTGAATCTCCTTCCCTAGTACTCTGCACCTTTGCATCATGATTCCACTGCAGTACTCTTTATTCTGCTATTAGGCAATGGCATCTTCTGTCTCAACCAGGAAACACTTTACACTTCTCGAGGTTATTGTGAATAATGCCTCCATGACCCTGGGAGTACACATATCTCTTGAGATCCTGATTTTGTTTCCTTTGGATGTATACCCAGGAGTAGTATTGCTGGATCATAGGGTAGTTCTACTTTTCGTTGTTTAGGGAACCTACATACTGTTGTCTTAATGCCATATCAATTTATATTCCCCACCAACAATGCACGACGGTTCCCGTTTCTCCACATCCTCACCAACAGTTCTTACCCTTAGGGTTCCATTTTCTTTTTTTAAATAATAGCCATCCTAAGAGGTGTGAAGTAATACCTCATTGTGGTTTTAAATTGCATTTCCCTGATTATTAGCGATGATGAGCACCTTTTCATGCACCTCTTTACTATTTGCATGTCTTCTTTTGAGAATTGTTTGTTCAGGTCCTTTGCCCATTTTTTAATTGAGTGATTGGGTTTTTTTTTTTATATTGAGTTGTAGGAGTCTCTTATATATTTTGGATATTAACCCCTAGATAAATGGTTTGTAACTATTTTCTCCTATACAGTAGGTTGCCTTTTGTTGATGGTTTCCTTTGCCACATGGAGCTTTTTAGTTTGATATGGTCCCACTTGTTCATTTTTGCTTCTGCTGCCTGTGCTTAGGTGTTAAATCAAAAAAAATCATTGCTGAGACCAATGTCAAGGAGCTTCTCCCTATGTTATTTCTGGGGACTTTATGGCTTCTGGTCTTATGTTTAAGTCTTTAAACTATTTTGAATTGATTTTAGTGTATGGTTTATGATGAGGGTCCAATTTCATTTTTTTGCATGTGGATTTCTAGTTTTCCCAGCACCATTTATTGAAGATACTATCCTTTCCCCGTGTGTGTCCTTGGTGCCATTGTCAAAGATTAGTTGACCATATATCTGTGGGTTTATTTCTGGGCTCCCTATTCTGTTCCATTTGCCTATGTTTCTGTTTTTAGGCCAGTACCATACTGTTTTGATTACTACAGCTTTGCAGTATACTTTGAAATCAAGAAGTGTGTTGCCTCCATCTTTGTTTTTCTTTCTCAAGATTACTTAGGCTATTTGTGGTCTTTTACAGTTGCATAAGAATTTTAGGGTTGTTTTTTCTGTTTCCATGAAAAATACCATTAGAATTTTGATAGAGATTAAATTGAATCCGTAGACTGCTTTGGGTAGTACGTACGTTTTAACAATTTGATTCTTCTAAGCCATGAACATGGGATATCTTTCCATTGATTTGTAATTCTTCACTTTTTCCAGCAATGTTTTATAGTTTTCATGTACAGGTCTTTCACCTCCTCGGGTCCCCAGAGGCTGGCCTGGCACTGAGGCAGGTCTGAAGCCTATGTTCACACGGCTAGCCTTGTGCTGGGGACCACTGGTGCAGGCCTGTAAACCAGGTCTGCAGGGGCCAGCCTGGCATTGGGGTTTTTCCATTTGAAGAATTTCCTGAAATTTTTAGAACAAGTGACTCAATATTTTCTTCAAGTCTCTCATATCCTAGAATAAATTTTAAATATTGGCACTGGACTTCAGATTTTAAGAACATGTCTCTCTCTCTCTCTTTTTTTTGAGGAAGATTGGCCCTAAGCTAACATCTGTTGCCAATCTTCCTCTTTTTGCTTGAGGAAGATTGTCCCTGAGCTAATGTCCGTGCCAGTCTTCCTCCACTTTGTATACGGGATGCCATCACAGCATGGCTTGAGGAGTGGTGTGTAGCTCTGCACCCGGCACCCAAACCTGCAAACCCCGGGCCACCGGAGTGGAGCACGCGAACTTAACCACGATCCACCAGGGCTGACCCAAGAACATGTTTTATGAAACAAATACAAGGGCATCTCACGTGTCAGTATATCCCACTAAGTATGGCTGCTACCTGCTTATTATTGCAAGAGCTGCTGGGTCCAGAGAGGGCATCATAGATATTTTATGCCAAAAAGAAAGAGTCCAGTGAAAACTGCTTTGATGAGAAACAGTAGGTCCATTTCTGACTCTTCCAGCAGCCTGACCTTGAGGCGAGGTGTTTTTTTTTTTTTTTTTTGCTGAGGAAGATTTGCCCTGAGCTAACATCTGTTGCGAATCTTCCTCTCTTTTTTGGTTGAGGAAGATTAACCCTGAACTAACAACTGTGCCAATCTTTGGTCACTGCCACAGCATGGCTGACAAGTGGTGTAGGTCTGCACCCAGGAACCAAACCTGCAAACCTGGGCCGCCAAAGTGGAGCTGGCCAAACTTAACCAGTATGCCAGGGGGTTGGCCCCTAGGCAAGTTTTTGATGTTCTGAGATTTAGTTTCCTCATTAGGGTTGTTGTGGTAACTTAATGATATAACATAGTTGATGCACTCAGCAGTTTTTCAACAAACAATAGTTCTTTTCCCCACTTTGGATGCAAAGTTCTCCAGTTGGTCTAAAGCTGGTCACTCATAGCTGGTAGGCTCAAACAAGGGTCAGCTAATTTTTTTAGTAAAGGACTAGACACTAATTATTTTCACCTTTGCTAACCGTATGGTCTGACAAAATGACTCAATGCTGCCACTGTAGTGCAACATCAGCTACATAACGAATAGGTGTGTTCCAACAAGACTTCGCTTATGGATGCCGCAATTTGAATTTTGTTCAATTTTCAAGTGTCATGAAATATTGTTCTTTTATTTTTTCAACTATTTGAAACAGTAAAACGAATTCTTAGCTCAGAGGCACATGAAAACAGGCAGTGGTTCACATCTGCCACGGGTCATAATTTTCCATCCCTTGGGCTAGACCTGTTCAAGTTATTCATACAAAGATAAGATTGGGGCTCACAGGACACAATTATAGTCAAGGAGTAGAGATATGAGGGAGGGAGCAAATGTGGGAGGGATTATTCAATCAACAATATACCTGTGCAATTATACCTGTGTTTTACCCTCAAATATGCATAAATTGTTAACTCTAATAGATTTACATATATTGATACATATATTTACATATACTGACTGAAGTGATTGTAAAATACAATATAACAAGGTTATTATTCTCTTTTCAGATGAAAAATGGAACTGAAAGGCCTCTATGTGTCTACTGGCACAAAATGGCCTAGTTCAATGAAGGCTGTCATGTCATCTTTTGTATGTGACACAAACGGTATGTTCCTGCAGTCGCCTCTCCAGTTTTGCAGTACTTATGGCATCCAGTGTGATGAAGGCACGGTCTTAAGTGTATTACTAAGCAATTAGAGTCTGATAATTACATTTTTTATAAAATAAATCTTATTCCAAATTTATATTCAGTGAAGGATTTAAATATATATTGATTTTATTTAATTAAGACAATGTATGCTTGCTGGTTTTAAAATGGGAAATACAGAAAATTACAAAGAACAAGAAAGATCTCTACAATGCAGAGATAATGAAAATTAATTTAAAAAATAAATCCTGTAATTTTATGCGTGTATTCTTTTTCAAATGTGTGACCATACTCCATATCAGTGGTTCTCAACTGGGAGCAACTTTGCCCTCTCGAGGACATTTGGCAATGGCAGGAAACATTTTTTGTTGTCGCCACTTGGTGAGAGAGAGTGCTCCTGGCATCTAGTGGGTCAGAGGGTTTTGCTAAATATCCTACAATGCAGAGGACAGCCCTCCACGACAGAGAATCATCCAGCCCAGAACGTCAACAGCGCTGAGATTGAGAGACCCTGATCCATGTAGTATATATACAGCTTTGTAAATTTAACATTGTCATGGACACTGTCTAATATCCATAAGTGGTCTGAAAACATAATTTTTTAAGTGCTGAATGGTACTCCAGATCAAGAATGTATAATAAATTAAGCAATTTTACCCTATTTACAATAATTGTAAATTTATTAAAGAATACAAAGGTCCAAAATGAGTTGATATCTTTTTTCTTTTGCTGGATTCAGTAAGCTCCTGTGCTGACTGTGATCACCAGTGGGGCTGAGTGTCTCTCTGCTGTGTCTCCTCATGGCGGCCCTCATCTTTCTCCTGTGCAGATCTATCCAGAACACCCGCACCTCCCTCCACCTGCAGCTCTCACTCTGCGTCTTCCTGGCCCACCTGCTCTTCCTCACGGGCACCAAACAAAGAAATCCCAAGGTAGAAAAACTAACCTTAGCTCATTCTTCTTTATGGAGAGCTTGCCAATGAGGAGAAAAGAGGTATATGGAGATGTGATGTGACAAGAAATACCCTGATGGCAAACTTCAAAAATGTTTCATTTGTTGCTGCCATTTGCAAAGCATTTTGTATAGGTCAAGTTGTGTGATTTTCATAATTTAATTTAATTGGCTGCATTCACTGACTTTAACAAATATTTATTTAGGGCCAACTCTGGATGTGGAACTTTGCTAGGCACTAAGGATACACAGTTCCTGTCCTCATCCAATTAAAACCTAAAGAACTTGTTTTCACAGCAGGAGCAAACACACAGGGATTCAGGACCCCATAGGTGAGACACCTACCACTGTCAAAATTAAGAAAGACTCCCTGAAGGAACTTATGTCTAAGCTGTGTCCTTTAGTTAGTGGAAGAAGTTAGTGAGTAGAAGGAAATAGTATTCTAGAGAGACCTGATGAAGGCCTGGATGTGAGCTGGGTCTCAACCTATTTGGGTAACCTTAGGTAGCTCAGTTTACCTGGAAGAAGGATTCTCACACTTTCCCATGCGTCAGACTCATCCAGAGGGCTTTTGAAAAAATGAGCCTTACACCTAGGTTTTATGATCCAGTAGGTCTGGCATACAGTCTGAGAACCTATATTTATAACAAGCTCCCAGGTCATATTGATGCTGATGGTCCAGGGACCATACTGAGAGCCACTAACACGGAATATATGCTGGGATTGAGGAGGAGGCAATACCACCTTCCAGGTGTTCTGGGTGTTGTGTGGTATCTTAGCCTTTAAACCTGAATAAACAGAATGTAGAGAAACGTTCAAGGCTGAAAACTGCTCTAAGGTGGTGGCAACTAAGAAGGAAATTGAATGGATTTGAGTGTGAGAGAAGATGCAGAATCTACAGCACTTACTCACTGCTGGGATGTGGAGGATGAGGTTGGGGAAGTTATCAGGAGTGACACCCAGAATGCAGGTTTGGCCAATGGAATGGATGGATGATTGTCCTGTTCACAGAATACAGTGTAAGGAGCTCATTAGATCAGATCCCTTTGAGACATGTTGAGATGTCCTTGGCAGATACAAATTGAAGTGGTTAGAGGACAATTCCCTCCATAGATCTAGTGCTCAGGCAAGAATACACCTGGAAATAATTAGCACACCAACTGGAGGTAATGGAAACCAGGGAGAGGATGAAAACTCTTGGGAATAATGATGCAGAATGAGAAGGGTATTGAGGATGAAATTCTGAAGGACAGGCAAAACAAAGCAAAAAAAAAAGATAGAGCACAGCCAGGGAGGGAAGAGTTTTAAGTGTCAAATGTTGCAATGGCTCAAGACAATAAAGCGTGAACAGTTTCTATGGTCAAACCCAAAAGTGGCCATTGGTGGATCTGGTGGAAGCTGCGGAAAAGCAGTAGTCAGGCAGAAGCCGGGTGGTGCTGGGGGAGGGCTGAGGACCGAATGGGTTGTGGAGGGAAGAGGGAAAGGAGAAGGCAGCACTCTTGAAGAGGGAGGAGGAGACGGGGATGAACCTGGAGCAGAACTTGAGACCAGCGAGGTATTTGGTTTTAGTAAAATGAAAGAGACTTGATAATATCTAAATGCATTTCAGAAGGTGCCCAAGAGAAGAACCACGACTAACAACAGACAGGGGGACCCAAGCAAGACTAAGAGGCAGGATAGAGAACAAAAACGAGGTTTTCACTTTGGAGGGTACTGGGGAAATGGGACTACATCAAACTAAAAATCTTTTGCACTGCAAAGTGAACCACCAACAAAACAAAAAGACAATCTAACTACTGGGAGAAGATATTAGCAAACCATCCATCTGATAAGAGGTTAATCTCCAAAATATACAAAGAACTCATGCATCTCAACAACAAAAAAACTAAAAACCCACTTAAAAAATTGGCAAAAGACCTGAACAGACATTTCTCCAAAGAAGATATACAGATGGCTAACAGGCACATGAAAAGATGTTCAACATCATTAACTATCAGGGAAATGCAAATCAAAACTACAATGAGATATCACCTCACGCCTGTCAGAATGGCTATAATCAACAAGACAGGAAACAACAAGTGTTGGAGAAGATGTGGAGAGAAGGGAACTGTCATACACTGCTGGTGGGAGTGCAAACTGGTGCAGCCACTATGGAAAACAGTATGGAGATTCCTCAAAATATTAAGGATAGAACTACCATATGATCCAGCTATTTCACTGCTGGGTTTATCCAAAGAACGTGAAAACACCAATGCGTAAAGATACATGCACCCCTGTGTTCACTGCAACGTTATTCACAACAGCTAAGACTTGGAAGCAACCTAAGTGCCCATCAAGGGACGAATGGATAAAGAAGATGTGGTATATATACACACTGGAATACTACTCAGCCATAAGAAATGAAGAAATCCAGCCATTTATGACAGCATGGATGGACATTAAGTGTATTATGCAAAGTGAAATAAGTCAGAAGCAGAAGGTCAAATACCGTATGATCTCACAGATTAAGTAGTAGACAATAACAACAACAAACAAACACATAGAGACAGGGATTGTATTGGTGGTTACCAGAGGGGAAAGGCGCAGGGAGGAGGGCAAAAGGGATAATTAGGCACATGTCTGTGGTGATGGATTATAATTAGTATTTGGGTGGTGAACATGTGAACATGATGGAATCCATGCAGAAATAGAAGTATAATGAGGTACACCTGAAATTTATACAATGTTATAAACCAATGTTACCACAATAAACAAACAAACAAAAAACAGAAAAGAAAAAGGAAATGTAGAAGAATTTCTACACAGCGTTAACACATTTTAGTCAGAGACCATAAAAAACTATACATTATTTTAGTTCTTAGGCAGTATCTTAATCGGAATAAAGGAGGCAGAAAGTTAGGCTTATCTGGTAATAGAGTTTTACCAATTGAGTTTCATAAAAGAATTAAAAAGCAAGGGAGTTGCAATGAGCACAGGGGTGCATGTACCTTTACAAATTGGTGTTTTCAAGTTCTTTGGATAAATACCCAACAGTGGAATAGCTGGATCATATGGTAGTTCTATCCTTGATTTTTTGAGGAATCTCTATACTGTTTTCCATAGTGGCTGCACCAGTTTGCACTCCCACCAGCAGTGTATGAGAGTTCTCTTCTCTCCACATCCTCTCCAACACATGTTGTTTCCTGTCTTGTTTATTATAGCCATTCTGACGGGCGTGAGGTGATATCTCATTGTAGTGCCCATCAAGGGACGAATGGATAAAGAAGATGTGGTATATATACACAATGGAATACTACTCAGCCATAAGAAACGATCAAATCCAGCCATTTGTGACAACGTGGATGGACATTGAGGGTATAATGCAAAGTGAAATAAGTCAGAGGGAGAAGGTCAAATACCGTAGGATTTCCTTCATTAGGTAGTAGATAACAACAACAATAAACAAACACATAGGGACAGAGATTGGATTGGTGGTTACCAGAGGGGAAGGGGGGGAGGGAGGAGGGTGAAAGGGATAATTCGGTACATGTGTGTGGTGATGGGTTGTAATTAGTATTTTGGTGGTGAACATGATGTAATCTATGCAGAAATAGAAGTACAATGATGTACACCTGAAATTTTTACAATGTTATAAACCAATGTTACTGCAATAAACAAAAAGTTAAAAAAAAAAAAAGCAAGGGAGTTGAATATAATTGCCAAGACTGGCTGAAGCAGTATAAGTTGAGGTCTAGGATAGACAGGGAAGGAGATGAACAAAAGAAGGAATAGACTAGTGTGGAGAAAGCACAAGGATCAAGCCCGATGTCTTGGCAAAGTTTAAGAACAAGGATGTTTGGTGTCACTGCACGTTTAAAAACCTGGAAGGACAAGTTTAGAAAGAAGAATGTCTGAATTTAATGGCAAGGAGTATGGTGTGGCTGTGGAATTAGGCGTTCAAAGTGAAATGTAGATCATTGCAGGTAAGAGGTCAAGAAATTTAGAAGCCAAGGCAGTGGATACTGAATTTATCCAGGACAATGGCAGAAACTGGGCAGGCACTCAAATTGTAAAAGCAGAACAGGAGTCACTCAGTAATTAGGAAGTGCCAAGGATAAGAAAGGGTGAAGGATGACACAGCTGGAGCTGGATGGCAGGATTTTCTGTGCAGGAATAATAGACAGGAAATTGTGTTAATGAGTAAAAAGAGAACTGACCCACTTTTAGACCCTAAGGCGCACAGTCTACATGGAAGAGATATCTACTTAAGATAGATGCAGGGGAAGTAGTATCTCCAAAGGAGAATCAGATTTGAGGAAAATCAAGGAGCTGGAGGAGAGTTCAGTAAAGATGTGGCAGGAAATTCACAGGGCCAGGGGAACCGTTTTGAGGGAAGTGAGGCACAAAGTGGTTGGGTCTGGGCTGAGGAAACATGGAGTCATGTGGGAATGAGAGCATGGAAAATAATAAATGAAACATTTCAAACAATGATCAAGTGTGATAGGAATGAGACACACAGGGGGATTAGCTGGCCACAAGTTTTCCAGAAGAGTTGGTTTTTGTAAACCTTTGTAGTTGGGGCAGGAATCACGTCTTTCTAGAAGAAGACTTCAGACTCAATGCCAGCCCACCTAAGGAGGCAGACAACGGGGATTATTTTAGTTCTTAAACCTCTAACACATTGAATACTTTCCTTGTCCTGTGTCAATATTTTATAGTTACAAATATAAATTGTGAAATTTATTTGTAAATTTACTGTTTCTAAGTTTATATCTCTCTTCAGTAGTTCAAATGTGATGCTACAGTGGGAATAAAATTACATCCTAGATTTATTTGCCAACAAATCTAAACAAAAGAAGGACATTCAAAGAAGGCTAAGCAGGGCCGGCCCCGTGGCTTAGCGGTTAAGTGCACGCGCTCCGCTACTGGCGGCCTGGGTTCGGATCCCGGGTGTGCACCAACGCACCGCTTCTCCGGCCATGCTGAGGCTGCGTCCCACATACAACAACTAGAAGGATGTGCAGCTATGACATACAACTATCTAATGGGGCTTTGGGGGAAAAATAAATAAATAAAATTATAAAAAAAAAAAAAAAAAAGAAGGCTAAGCAAACTTCTCCCACTAAATGTGTCCCAAGACAGCCCTGAGGAGTAGCAGGTGGTGTGCTCTTTGTGCCCATCAGGCACTCCAGTGACTCTCCCCTCCCCTCCAGGTGCTGTGCTCCATCATCGCGAGGGTGTTGCACTAGCTCTACTTGGCCTCCTTCGCCTGGATGCTCCTCGAAGGACAGCAGCTCCTCCTCACCGTTAGGAACCTCAAAGTGGCCAACTACATCAGCACAAAAAGACTCAAGAAGAGGCTTCTGTATCCTTTTGGCTATGGGACCCCAGCTATGATTGTGGCTGTGTCTGCAGGGCTCAACCCCCATGGATATGGCACACCTACACAGTGAGTGGGGTGCTGAACTCCTGCTGATGGGGAAATGTGTGTACACCTCTCTCCATGGGAAATCAAGAGACAACAACAGAAAACTATTTAAGACAATCATCATTATAATTATTAATATTGACATCCATAATATTAACAGCAGTGATGCCAGCAGTTCTCACTTGCCGTTTCGTATGTCCAGGCTCCCTGCTAAACACTTGGTATATAATCCATTTGACACTCAGTATCCGCATTTGAAGTAGGGTTTATTCCTGTGTCCCCACTTAACAGGTGAGGAAACCGAGACTCAAAGCGGTTGTGATTAGTTCTTGGTCAGTGAATTAAGTAAGTATCAGATTTGCCTACTTCTGGAAGCTGTTCTCATTCAACTAAATTTTGCTGCATCCCTTAATCATTGTATTCACAACACGAAGCAACTTACTCATCTTCTTGGGCTTTTCCTCCTATCATCAATATCAGACTGTCAGGGGCCGGCCCGTGGCTTAGTGGTTAAGTGCGCGGGCTCTGCTACAGGCGGCCGGGTTCAGATCTGGGCGCACCGACGCACCGCTTCTCAGGCCATGCTGAGGCCACCTCCCACATACAGCAACTAGAGGGATGTGCAACTATGATGTACAACTATCTACTGGGGCTTTGGGGGGAAAAAAAAGGAGGAGGATTGGCCGTAGATGTTAGCTCAGAACCGGTCTTCCTCAGCAAAAAGAGGAGGATTAGCACAGATGTTAGCTCAGGGCTGATCTTCCTCACACACACAAAAATATATATCAGAGGGTCAGGAGGAAACAGTTTGGCATTTAAAGTGCAAGCAGGTGAGTTCCCTGAATTACCACTCAAATGTACACTATCATATAGATGGAATCATTAATTTCCGGGGTGTTATCGAGTAGTAGAGGTTATCTAAACTCTCATTCAGCCCCACCTCTCACACACATTTTATACATGGAAAAGCAGCCTGAGTAGTGGTTGAAAATGTCATCCTATTGAAATTCAGAGAAAGAAAACTCCTGTCTCCATATAAACAGAAATTAAATAAATTTCTCTAGATTAGTTACAGTGTTAGGAGGCCAATTCACTGATGTCAAGAAAGGTGCCTCATCTTAAATCCTATCCACTCATGAGAATGGCATCAGCATTCTGAATATATAATGCTTTCTAAATGTTTTAAAACTTAAAATTATTTTTTCTGATAAATGAGAATTTTTGTGTTGTTTTTATTCTCATGTACACTGTTAAATATATAGTGTTATGCGATAGTCTTTAGAAGAACTTGAAGTCCTCATCATTACTCTAAACATTCTTCCCAGTCTGAGGTTCTCCTCTGAATTAGCAAAAATCTGTGGATTCCTATTTCTATCTAACTATGTTGGTATACATTCTATTCTATTCTATTCAGAGCCTTTAATTAGATTTGGGATTGCTTGTCTCCATTCTTGTGCGCTCTAGCTAATCTCTACCTTAGTTCTCGCTGCAATTCTAATATATTTTGCATTCAGAATTTTCTTAAAATTTCCCTGTGCTGTTCAAATTCAATAACCAACAAATGGTCTAAACCAAGTTTATATCAAGTCAAACCGCCTATGACAATCTATCCAGGTCCTTCATAACCCAGCCTCACTCCACTTATTCCCAGAATTTTTCATGATACCTTACTGAATCCTCAGGCGACTACCTACCAGACGTCATCCAACCACATTCCTGTCCATCACGAACCTCGTGTGGCCACTGTAGTTGAACACTGAATGCATCTCTAATTATGAATTATTTTTATGGGAAACATACTGCATACGTTTTAGTATCCCTTAAGTATCTTACATTTACCTGAGGCAGTACCGAACAGTTCATATATATTTACTGATTCTTCTTTGATCAGTTGCTGGCTCAACGTAAAAGCAGTCTGTCTTCATAAACACACCCAGGACAAAATAAATAAAAGTTTAAAACCTAAGCATGGTTGAAAATAAGGAAACTGAACAGTGCTTTTACTTGTATCACAAGTAGCACTTTAAACACTATTAGTAAGAAAATACTATAGCAAGTCTCAATAGAAAAGGAACAGAATGTACGACACTTTTTTCTGATTCAATTCACTTTAAGAATTAACCTTAGAAATGCTATTTTAAGTACCATTATTGTTTGAGAGTACTAGCACACTTCACAAAGAAAGCAGAAAATCCCAAATATCAAGTTTCACTTTTACTCTACCTTTCCCAGATACACTCCACGAGTAAAGCTACATCAGCAACACCAAGGCAAACTGTTCTGGCAGGGAAGATGTCACAATTCATAGACTTGATATTTTAAAACACTTAAAGAGTTTTATAGGACTTAAGATGTATCTTTTGACATTTTATCAGAAGAGGTTAACCAGTGCAGCGTCCTATGAAGTATTACATGCGGTGAAAGTTAAACTCTCCCAAGTGTTTTCAACCATCGAGTCTGCTCCTGGCTGCATGTGCTCCGCCTCCTGCAGGCGTCTGGTTCTCAGTCATCTGCTCGGCAACCATGAGCCTGACAAACACTGCAGTAACGGTTATATTAAAAAATCTATCTTCAGGGGCCAGCCCGGTGGCGCAAGCGGTTAAGTGCGCACGTTCCGCTGCGGCGGCCCGGGGTTCGCCGGTTCGGATCCCGGGTGCACACCGACTCACCGCTTGGCAAGCCATGCTGTGGCGGCGTCCCATATAAAGTGGAGGAAGATGGGTATGGATGTTAGCCCAGGGCCAGTCTTCCTCAGCAAAAAAGAGGAGGACTGGCATTGGATGTTAGCTCAGGGCTGGTCCTCCTCACAAAAAAAAAAAAAAAAAAAAATCTATCTTGACACACATTACATTTTTTAAAAATCTCCTTGAAGAGATGAAACATTCTATCCTTTGCCTGATTCATCCAAAGGTGAATACAGAAAGTTTGAAAATACTCCCCTGAAGAAATAAGTTTAGGCTCTTAGAAGACTTTAGCAAACACTGGTTCCAACACTATGAACAAATGAGCTTTTACATGGATTTAAAACTATGCTAGGTGCGATGAGAGAAAAAGAAAAACCTAACAATGCTACTGACGAAAATAACAAATATAAAGATGACACAAATTATAGATTACCTTTTAGAAGATAAGAAAAGCAATGAAGGCTACAAAGGGGAAGAACATTCCAAACAATGGGAGGAAGGCATAGAGGTCAATGGGATACCGAAGGGACCCACCTGGGTAGCAAGGAACAAGCGTCCTTGAAGAACTGTGGGGATTCAGACACAGAGCTAGGGCTCTGCCAAATTATAAAAGGCCTTCCTTGAAAAAGCAAACGAGCGTAATTCCAGCAGCACTACAGAGCAACCAAAGATTTCTGAGGGCCAGTAGTGTTTAAGAAAGATAAGCCAATAGATTCAGGGGGAAGGTGGAATCAAATAAAGCAGCTGCGAGATCACAACAGTAATTCAGGAGAAGAAAATACAAAACAGGCTCACTGGGAACAGCCACATATGAAAAATAATTTGAAAGAAAAAAATATTCCACAACAGTGGTGTAGATAAAGAGAGTAATGTAGAGTGAGAAGCCAAAGCATATAATGGGCTCCCAAGTCTGGGCAACTGGGGAAACAGGAGGCCCAGGGACACAAAGGAGAGACTGGCAAGGAGAACTGGGGACGGGCATAGGACAAAGACGTCAGTCTGGAGCACTGAGTTTGAGGTAGAACAAAGGGGTGTATGTGTGTGCGCGTGTGTGTACTCCTCCAGATGAACAGAAAATTGTGCTTGCTGCACTGGGAAGATAACTCTTCTGTAATTTTAAAATCATATGCAGGTTTTATATATTAAAAGTTAAAAAAGAATTATTCTAAAAATATTATGTCTAAGCAAATTACAATGGTGAAGAGCAAGATGAGGAAAAGTAAGGGAGATAGCTCAGTTCTATTCAAAGTGGAGTTACTAACACATTGAATGATTTATGGAATCAGAATTAGAGAAAAAAAGATCTCCTAGCTTACAGCCGACTGTATGCTCTAAGGATCCTTCTGTGAACTTAAGACACTTCAATAACGTCTATAATATACTTTCTCAACACTACAGATAAGACTTAATGTAATGGGAAGAACCCACCTAAATTCAACCTGAGGAAACAACTTCTCAAATATGGAATGGAATACCATATGCAAACAGAGAAGGGAAAAAAATGCCAGGAGTCAAAATAGAGAGAAATAACTGGTAATTGGCACTGGAGGCTGCAGTCTCAGACACAACACTGGGATGTACAAGCCTCGAAACAAACACACAAAAAACTGCAGTAAACTGGATCTCAGCCTCAACATTACCCCTCAGAGAAAACACTGAAAATCCCTCATAAAGTCAAAGTTAACTTTGGTCTTTCACAAATCTCGGAAATTAACTCAGATCAATTTTATTATGAAGTTATTTTCAATATAGACCTAAATATGCACCTAGATCTGGGATTTGTTTTATAAATTTAACAATCTTGTGAACACAGTGGACGCCAAATAATACCAAAGGCCCCTTCAGGCTCAGGAAAAAAACCAACAACAGTAACATCATACAAACAAAAACTCCAGGATCTGTCAATTTTGTAACTCTTCCCTTGGGCAAGTCTCTCTAACTAATTAGAAAGTTAAGTAGAATTAACCATTTCCAAAGGGCTGGGGAGGAAGGCCCTCGAAAACATGCAGAAAAATTGAGGAGCACAAGCAAACAAGTGACAATCCAAAGAGGGAACCAGTGGCATTCACTGGGCCGCAGCACCACTGCCAGCCGCAGACCCCAAGCATTAATAGGCAGCGTCCACACTGGACCTGTCAGAGCCAGACTGTTCGTGACGGGTGCAGGAGCACAGCTTGCAATTCTGAACTCCACCCTCAACAAAAGAGCCCAAACACAAACAGCCAGGACAAATTGTGTGTCAAGATAAACAAAACTGTGTGTGAAGATAAACAAAAGCAACTCATCTAGGAAGATGTTCCAAATTCCCCACAGTTTTCCTGAAATAAAAGACTTTCTAGAATCGCAGTTGCTATCTAAATCCATTAAAGACAGGAAAATAAATACGCCTATACTTCACAATGAGAAATCTAAGTAGAATCTAAACTATTTCTTGAGAGTGAAAGCAACAATGAGCGGGAAAGGAGGATTCAGGAATAGCCTTCCCAAGCAGGCTTCTATGAAACACTTGAATTACTAGAATGTGTTTGCCTTAGTCTTGCCTAAACATTGAAGAAAATGACAACATAAACCCTGCCATCAAGATTAGTAATTATATACAATAATTACACAAATGAGTAGGTAAGTTGGTTGATTTTTATTCTAAAGTCATATTATATTTTACATTATTTTTGCTCAATAGAAAATGCTATTACCATTGAAGAAATGAAC
Source organism: Diceros bicornis minor (assembly GCF_020826845.1). Lineage (NCBI taxonomy): Eukaryota > Metazoa > Chordata > Mammalia > Perissodactyla > Rhinocerotidae > Diceros > Diceros bicornis. Next base: position 462,554 of record NW_026691113.1, on the reverse strand, counting down.
TATAAATAAGTTATTCAGATAGCAGAAATTAGCCCTTTAAGTTTATAATAATTATTGATAAAAATTTCCACAAATTCATTCTATCTCAACTTACCCAAGATCAAGTATATAACAGTCTGCTTTTTAAACTCTGCAGGGCCACAACTATAACATAATTAAAACAACCTGTTATAATACAGTGACGCTGTGTGGGCCTCTGGGGTGTAGAGGTCTGTTTGCTCCTATATAGCAAACTATCCCTAGAAACTCCTACTTCCTACCTCCCACTTTCCTAATCCCGGAAGAATTGGAAGTTGTCAGGGGAAACCAGAAAGCTGAGAAACAAGCTTGTTAAATCAGTAACCTTAACAATACACATAATTTAAAGTCAAGAGGCTCTGCTCTGAGGTCTGCAATACAGGGACTCTCCAATCTCAAAGCACTGGTGCAATAATAGCTGCCATTTCCTTGTGAATCAGAGGTCATCTTAAACTTATTTGCAAGCTCAGAGCTGTGTTTTGGGCGAATGTCACGTATTTTGGAAAAATGACCTGATTGCAGCATTCTGTGTCAGATCCCGTAACATGGGAACAGGAGAACACACTATTCTAAACAGAAAGAAGAGAAGAATTATCTATTCGTAAATTGTAACCTTTTTGCTAAGTGGAAGTAAGATGTTGCTTTAGGAAAGAGAAATCATTAAAATGCACCAACAAAATATGATCATTTATATCTTTAAAAAAGGACCCCATCTTCCTTGTTTGTAAGCTCATTAACAGAGAACTATTATGGGCAAAGGGCTTATACCAGAATTTGTAAAGAATACCAACAAACCATGAGGAGGGGTTGGGGGAACAGACAAGTGAATAGAAAAAGAGAATAGGTACTTCATAAATGAGGAAAACCAAGCGGTTAATAAATATACCACATGGCATTCAATTTCATTAGAATCAGAGAAACACAACTGTAAACCACAAGGTGCCAATAGGCATCCACTAGATTGACAAAAACTAAGGTAGTGACAATTTCAAGGGTTTGCAAGAATGCACAGCAACAAGATCTCTCACAAACAGTCACTGAAATTATAAAATAGTGTAATCACTTTGGAAAACCACCCGACATTATCCAGAAAAGATGAAGATACATCTTTCATTAGCAAAATTCTATTCCTCGATATATACCCTTGAGCAGCAGTTCTCAAACTCTGATCTCAGAACCCCCTTACACTCTTAAAAAACTGAGGACCTCAAAGAGCTTTTGTTTATGTTGGTTATGTCAATCAGTATTTACCTATTAAAAATTAAGGTTAATTTTAATTGAAAATTAAGAAATTAAGAAATCTGAAAATCTTTTGAAAATACTAATTTAAAGATAACAGTAATAGATTACACAACATACACAGATATTTAGTCAACATAACGTTTTTTTATGAAAAACTATTTTACAAAGTAAAACAAAAATAAATGAGAAGTGTCATTGTTTTACATTTTTGAAAATTTTTTTAATATCTGGCTTGATATCTATCTTAAGAGATGGATTCTCTTATCTGCTTCTGAGTCAGTCCCTTGAGATATCACATTACATTTAGCCTCTGGAAAACTCCACTGTACACTCAAGAAAGAAAGAGAGCAACAAAAGGAAATAAGATCATAACATCTTAGTATTATTATGGAAATAGTTTTGACCTTGTGGATCTCCCTAGGGACCTCCAGGGCTCCCTGCACTTGGCATCAAAGCCCAGCTCTTTAACATAGTAGCTCTGTCAGACATGTCACAGCTCAGACATGTCACAGCTCTGACAGAGCTACTACGCTGAAGAGCTGGGCTTTGACGCCAAGTCTTTTTTAGCCCAGCAGATTTCTGTTGTTGTTATTTTGTTTCCTCACTATTACTAGAAAATAAAACATTTAGGCAACAAGGAAAAAGATGCTAACTAAACTTTCTCCTAGTTGACCCAATTAGACACAAATGAATGCTTACTGATCTGGAAGAATGGCTTCTTCATCCAAAGAAAACTTTCCTTGAATCCCATGACATAGTTCAGGTGGTACACCCACTGGCTGTGGAAAAACGCATTCCTGATTATATATCCAAAAGAATGGAAATCAGGGACTCAAACATATTCTTGGACACCGATGTTTACAGTAGCATTATTCTTAATAGCCAGAAAGTGGAAACAACCCAAGTTCTCATCAACAGATGAATGGATAAACAACATGGCGTATGTACACAAAATGGAGTATTATTCAGCCATAAAAGGAATGAAATTCTGACACATGGATGTACCCTGAATACATTATGCTAAGTGAAATAAGCCAGACACAAGAGGACAAATACTGCATGATTCTACTTATATGAGGTACCAAGAAGAGGCAAATTCATAGGGACAGCAAATAGAAGAGAGATTACTAGAGGCTGGGAGGAGCGGAGAATGGAGAAGTATTGTTTAATATTGTTTAATGGGTATACAGTTTCTATCTGGGAAGATGAAAAAGTTCTGGAAATGGATAGCGGTGATGGTTGCACAACATCGTGAATGGACTTAATGCCACAGAATTTTACCTACTTAAAAACAGTTAAAATGGTAAATTTTTTTTCTACTTTACCAAACATTTTTAAATGCATTCTCAATTAATTAACCAAATAATGAACTAACTGAAAACACTTCATGATGGCAAAAAAGACCATACCTCTGTGGAACCTGTCTGATACAGCTCTAAAACGAAGTCGTGCAGTGGGTGATGTTTCCCCACAAATAAGACATCGATTCCAAGACTATTTCTTCTAGCTGGGGGAAAGGAAGAAAAGAATAAAGATCTAACAATTATACCTACAAAAGCAACTTTTATGAGAGTAAAATAGGAAGCACCTAAATTTTAAAAACTTAATTATAAAGTTTACAAAAAATAATAGACCTAAACGTGTGATGCATCTCTGTAGAAGAAACAAAGCTTTGACAATAAAGTTTCGAAGATCAATGACTATCAGAAAAAAATTATCCCTAAAAGATACCTGAATATAGTCTTGCAAGATAAGGGACAAAGTTTTCTTATTTATACAGAACTTAATTTCTTACTATAAGAAACATATAGACATTCTCTGAGGAAATACAAATAAATTGCATCATCTAATAACAAAGATTATTCTATGGATGGTTCATAATTATTTCTATAGGTTTATTATACTAGTATTAAATAAATTTTCCAACAAAGCCCAGCTTTACAATTTCCCAATACTTTAACTGTCACTATTAACGACAAAATGCCACCTTTTGTGTAAAATAACATTTCAAGTTAGCAATATGAGGGCAAATGCTTTTGTTTCAACCTAACCTTTCAAGCAAAGTTATTGTTATTTGGTGGGGATGAAGGGAAGAAGGGAGATGGAGGAAATTAATAATACCCTCCCAACATGCAAAAATACTTTTGTGTATGCATATTATACAAGAATCAAAGTCTTGGGCCTGCCGGGTGCTGTAGTGGTTAAATTAGCACACTCCACTTTGGTGGCCCAGGGTTTCACAGTTTCGGATCCTGGGCGCAGACCTATGCACCACTTATCAAGCCATGCTGTGGCAGGTGTCCCACGTATAAAGTAGAGGAAGATGGGCACGGATGTTAGCCCAGGGCCAATCGTGCTCAGCAAAAAGAGGAGGACTGGCAACAGATGTTAGCTCAGGGTTAATCTTCCTCACCAAAAAAAAAAAATCAGAAGATATTCTTGAAGTATTGCTTTTTAATAAATTTAACAAACATTTGTAAGTTAAAAAATTGTATTTAATTACTATGCAACTTATGGATAATAAATTTTAAGAAGCAAAGTTAACTTTTGTCATAAAGAAGTCAAATCAATGATTTATGCCCCCTCTATGGGAAATCTGACAAATGAAAAAAAAAGGTCTAATTTTACTAGGAAATGTAAAGTCTCTATTACACAGACTCAATGTCGACCAAGTGGAAGTATGATCCTTACTCTCTTCTGGAGTGAGGTCTGGGTATACCTCTTCTAGGGCAGCTCGCAGCCTTCGCTCATCCACGAACGGCAACGGAGGAACACCAGGGGAGACAAATGCACACCAAGCGGCCCAGCTATTAGGATCACCTAAATTGCAACTACCGTTGGTCCATACAAACATTTCTAGTAGAATTTCCCTGCTGATATAAAAACATTTTGGAACTGAACTCTATTTAGCCAAATTTCAGATAGAAATACTTCCCCGTGGTGGTAGAAGAAAAAATTCTATTTGTTTTCCATCTTTAAAAGGGTTCACATGGAAAACCACGTTTGCTGAATCTTTACTCTGTGACGACAAAATTTTTAAATTAAATGAACAAGTGGCCACCTGGACACCGGTCTATGTTCTCACCTTACTTATTTACTAGGATGCCTTCGGGCAAGCCAGTAATCTCCTAAGGGCTTGAGCATATCCCTTTATCTTTCTAGGACTTGGTTTCTTCTTTTGTAAAAAGAGATCATTCAACCAAAATACTCAGAAGGTCTGTTCAACTGGAATATGTGGAACGTCTCTTTCAGCTCTAAAATTGCATAGTATTCTGTTTACATTTTAAAACCTAATAATTAGGGCCGGCCCCATGGCTTAGTGGTTAAGTGCACACGCTCTGCTGCTGGCGGCCCGGGTTCGGATCCTGGGCGGGTACCGGCCCAGGTTCGGATCCTGGGCGGGTACCGACGCACCGCTTCTCTGGCCATGCTGAGGCCGCATCCCACATACAGCAACTAAAAGGCTGTGCAACTATGACATACAACTATCTACTGGGACTTTGGGGAAAAATAAATAAATAAATAAAATTATTTTTAAAAAAAAAACCTAATAATTAATTTATATACAAAAAATTTTTAGACTTGTTTAAATAACTTTGTCCCCGGGAGGGCATGTAGAATAGTGGCTGTTCATTTTTAGGCTGAAAACTGTCCTCTGGAGTGTGCTGGAATTAAGGTCATTATTTGGACCTACACGCATAATTTTCAAAGAATCACACTGGAATACAATTATCTATTACTACAAAAACATGCAACGTTATTGAAGCATATATATATTCTGCTGTAAATTATTATATATATTATAAATAGTATTTTGGCTAAATAAAAATTTTAAGATAAATAACGAGAAATGCTGACTAGAGCTAAATAATTTTGAAACCACTGCCACTCAAAACTGCTGTATTTGTGACTGTTCCCCTTAAAATGATGAGAAATGAAAGGTTTCCAAAGTTGTCTTTAAATTATTTAGCTACCATATTTTCAAAATTAGGAAACATGTTCAATTTGACTACCTAGTAGGGGAATATATAGATTTTTTAAAGTTAAAAAGAAACTAGGTTCTAGTGTGAATTCTGAAGGTCCAAAAAGTGATTTGAAGGATTATTAACATCCATTATCTGAGTAAGGCTACTTATCAATTACCGGTAAACACTTATGTAGAAAAAACCTAGGCAGTGGTCAAGTTTTATTTAGTCATACACTTAACAAAATCTGTATCATGCAAAACTACATTATCTAGCTTTTGTTTTCTACCTACTAGATTTAGGATTTAAACAAATCATCAGAAAGACTTTCCTTCAATATCAACTCCAGAATCTAACTCCAAACAGTAAGCAACCTGCAGTGCTAATGACAGCAATAAGGTTATTAAGCTAAAATCAGTCTTCCTGGCCAGGGGAGGAAGGAGTGTCTTACACCCAGATGTGATGACGGTCGTGCCTGAGAGCGAGCTGACAGTAACAATGGCAACAGCAGCTACTCTTTCCTACTTTTTTCCCACTGATTTACCATGTTACACGCATTAGCTCATTCAATCCTCTCAACAACACAGAGGCAGCCCAAGCAGTGGTAATACTTAGGTAAACACAGTGGCCATGCTCTCCAGGTTCAGATCTCAGTGCTGCCACTGTGTGACTTTGATCAAATTACTTAAATTCTCTGTTTATGTAGAAAAATACAGCATTTGAAATGACTATGCTATATTCCTTTAATACATACTAAGCAAATATTATGAAAACACAACATTGCAAAAACATATGTTCAATAAATGTTGAAAAAGTACCCAGATATATTTTATCTTCTATCATTTTAAGATGTATTCAACTTGGGCCGGCCCCGTGGCTTAGCGGTTAAGTGCGCGTGCTCCGCTACTGGCGGCCTGGGGTTCGGATCCCGGGCGCGCACTGACGCACTGCTTCTCCGGCCATGCTGAGGACGCGTCCCACATACAGTCACTAGAAGGATGTGCAACTATGACATACAACTATCTACTGGGGCTTTGGGGGAAAAATAAATAAATTAAAAAAAATAAATTAAAAAAAAAATAAGATGTACTCAACTTAGACAAGAACTTACTTATTATCATGACTTCCGATAAGTTTTAAATACATATGCAGAAATGACTATCTCCTAATAGTACTAAATTTTACCTCAAGAAAGATGTGTTCTTGCTACAGTCTAATAAATAAAAATATTTATATAACATATAAAAATATAGAAATATTAAAGGTCTGAGTTTAAACCCATCCTAAAATTCATCTGGAATCTCAAGAGACCCCAAATAGCCAAAACAATCTTAAAAAATAAAAATAAAGTTGGAGGACTCCCACCTCCTGATTTCAAAACTTACTACAAAGATACAGTAATTAAAACAGTTCGGTACTGACTGGCACCAGAACAGACATATTGACCACGTGAATAGAGAGCCCAAAAATCAACCCTCACATACATGGTCAAACGACTTTCAACAAGGGTGCCAAGACCATTCAATGGGGTAAGGGCAGTCTTTTCAACAAATGGTGCCGGGAAAATGGACATCCACACACAAAAGAATGAAATTAGACCCTTACTTTATACCATATACAAAAATGAACTCAAGATGGATCAAAGACCTAAATGTAAGCTAAAACTAGAAAACTCAGAAGAAAACAGGGAGGAAGCTACATGACATTGGATTTGGCAATGATTTCTTGGATATGACATCAAAAGCACAGGCAACCACCACCAAACAGCACAACAAAAATTAGACTTCATCAAAATTAAAAACTTTTGTGCATCAAAGGACACTATCAACAAAGTGAAAAGACAACCCACACAATGGGAGAAAATACATGCAAATCATATATCTGATAAGAGATTAGTGTCCAGAATATATAAAGTATTCCTACAATACAACAAAAACCCAATTCAAAAATGGGCAAGGGACTTGAATAGATATTTCTCCAAAGAAGAGACAGAAATAGCCAATAAGCACATGAAAAAAAGGTTCAACATCACTAATCATTAGGAAAACGGAAAGCAAAAACACAGTGGTCACCACTGCACACCCATTAGGATGGCTACTATCAAAAAACAGAAAATAACAAATCTTGGCAAGGATGTGGAGAAACTCTAACTGTTGTGCATTGCCTTCCTTTTCCTCTGGATGATTTATACTACATTGATATACTCAGCAAGTCATCTGCATGCTTATATATTTACTTATTTATTTAAAAAATCCAGGCAAGGATTTATTTAACAAACACTTACATAAATATATTTACTTATTTATGTATTTATATTATTACTTTACTGCCTCCCATTCTCCTATGTCTCTTCTCCTTCCAGTTTAATCAAAACATCCTCCACAAAACACGTTCAAAAACAACCTAAGGCCCCAATCCACTTACATATAACAAAATATAACCACAACACTTACACAACCCCAATCAATAGGTTGCAATTCTCATTATCATTCCACTAAAGTAATATGAAATTTCTGTTACTACATAACCAAAACTCAACCCTAAAATCTCATAAAATAATGATTTTCAATTTATAAATTATTATTTATCCCCCTTTGTGCCACAATTCTCTTTGAGTCATTTTACTGGTCATCTGCATCACAGGGAATAATAAAGGAAAAAGAGTGAAAACATGATTTTACCAAACTGCTTATTATCCTAGAAAAATATATGGTGGAAGAAAAGGTTAAAATAATTTGCTGAAAGGGGCTTAGGTGTGAAATAATCGTTGGCTCACTGTGTGAGAGACTTCTCCACTGTGTTTTACATTCAGTCATCATCACACATTTGGTGAGTGATAAACAGTAGCTTAAATTTAGTACTAATTTTATATTGTCATTCTTACAAAATCTGTGAACAGAAAGAATGAGAAAATAGATATGTAAATAATAAATAAACTTTAAGTAATGATCAACGCCAAGTATTTAAACGAAATTTCTAATACTTTTTTCAAAAGTTTCCATAGAGTATAAGTGAATCTCCACATGGACACTTCATGTTTCTACAACTCTCAGCAACCTCAAAGGTGTCAATGAGCTACTGATGGAAGGAGCATGTCCCACATCCCATTACTTAATCACAAAGGAGACAAAAGATATAATCATTAATCTATTTCAACTCAATTTACTGTTTATCAAAATGCTACTATTAAAATCACTGTTAATCATTGCTAATCCCAGGTTAGATGAAAAAATATCAAAATTTCACATATAATCTTTAAAATACTTATCTTTTACAGAAATTCTTTCATCCCATAAATCATGTCTGCTTACAGTTTGCCAAAAGGAGAAAATTATTTTAACCAAAAGGAATAATGTCTAAATTTTACCTTGCCAGGCATATTTCTTCCCATTTAAATCAATAGCAAAATCTTCAGGGTAGAAGTCAATTATACTACACTCCTGTATCAGGGAGAAAAGCAAAGATTCAAAACAAAAGTCACATATTTCTGTTATAAAGAATTTGATACAACTTTCATTCGAGTTATCAGGCCTGATAAGAAAATGAAGTTTCACTCCTTTTAAAAAATGTTATTAAGATATCAGGTCACTAATCCCGGGCCTAGTAAAAACAAAATCAACAATTTTATTTTAAAAGATGAAAATAAAAAGGTCTTATTATAAAAGAATTTTAGAACTGACGACTGTGGGCCCAAGACAGTGAAGAGTTTATTAACTCTAATAATTCCTACTTCTCAGCTGGGTGTCACTCTTTCTAGCTAGGACACAAAACACACGCAGCGGTGACTGCAGGTAAACCAGCCTTCATGCTCTGGTACCCACCACACATGGCTGGAACCAAGAAAAATAATGACTTACAGGTATGCTGAGAACAAAATGACTGTTATAAGAATTTCTCCCAAACACATATCAATTTTATTTACTGGGTAGGGTACTGATGGCCAAGGAAAGCAGGGAAAAAAAAGTAGTAAAAAATACACAGAAGAATCCAAATACTTTTACTTTGTTTCTGGACTTCACTATTGTAACTATAAGATGCAAAAGCAATTGTGACTAGTGCTAGCAAAATGTACGACAAAAATCCAGTTATCAACACACTCAAAAACTAAGACACTCACAGGATCACTCATGAGCTTCCGCCACGATGGAGGTAGGAAGTTACCACTTGCAGCTGGAAAAACTCCCATAAGTTGTTGCAGTGGTTTAAACTGCAAGAAAGAAAAAACATTTAAGATAAGACACAATTTTTATCTAATCCAAAATTCTACAAATGTTATGCCTCTAAATACTCAAGCTTACCGGTTTAGTACCCTTCTCAAAATCAGAAGGCATGTCTGCAATACCTTCAAAGTCTGAAGCAAATGGTGCATAATGAAATGGATAATACCACTTCCAGGAAGCACAGCCCTAAAATCAGTAAAAACAAACAGAAAACAACAACAAAAACAAATCTATGTTAATGATGGACACGGTAAAGACAAAAAAATTAAACTATCAACCTATAATATTCTATTGATAAAACATATGACTTTTGGTATACATGCCATATATTATTTTTTTTCCATGAGTCCTAAAAGATGTTTGGATTAAATCTAAACTTTTACTTCGTATCAACGGCTCCTTGATTTACAAAATACTGCAAAGCATCTTTAATAATCAGTAGTTAATACCAAACTTTATACTAACAAACACAATTTTGTGAAGATTTTTATCTTTAAAATGTGTTTGGTGACATTTCCTTCCAACTCGAGAGCTGCTATCATCCCATAAAATGAAGAACAACTGCAGCTGACACTCACTGAGTGTACAGGTGGGTAAGGGACATCACTAGAAGAGTGACTGAGAGTAAAAGAGCCAAAAGTTTCATTTTACAATTCCCTATTATATTTTCATGTGACAACATTCTCTTTACTTTAAAAATATTTAAGTAAACCAATCAAAAAGAAAAAACAGTAAGTTATACTCAAAGAAAAGAGAAGCCTTCCTGAAATGAGTTTTGACTCTGCGCCTAGTGAATTAAAATCCTTAGGGTCAGAGCCGGCCCAGTGGCACAGCAGTCAAGTTCACACGTTCCACTTCAGCGGCCCAGGGTTCGCCGGTTTGAATCCTGGGCTCGGACCTACTCATCGCTCATCAAGCCATGCTGAGGCGGTGTCCCACATACAAGAACCAGAAGGATTTACAACTAGGATATACAACTAGGTACTGGGAGCTTTGGGGAGAAAAATGTTGAGGGTCGGAGTAAAACACGAAATGAGAATATTTTACAATTGATACTTAGTGTATTAAATTACTTTCTACTTTCCAACAAACTTCACCTATTCCCAAGTCACATCAAATTTGCTTCACTCCCCAAGCACGAAACCAGGTATTATCAGTGCTACAATCCCCTATATTTCCGCCTAATCTCTCACCAATCTGACATCTCATTTATCAAAAGCTTTAAGTCAGATACAGATTACTCCAATGAGAATGCACTTCATGTAACATCACTACACTATATGGAGGAAATGGGAGCATTCAAATTCCTTTCAAATTCTTACCAGTTATTTTCCAGGCTTTTGTCCTTTGTTCAGCCATTTAGCGACTGTGTATTAGTTACTCTGTTATTTTTTATTCCAATTAAACAAAACAATAAACTTGAATAATTTTAAAGACCAAGTACTCTCAACCACAGTATTTAACGCTGAAATTCTTTAGCATAACAAAAATTAGCTTCGTTTATATATTAACACCTAAGGAGCTTCAAAGGCTTTACAAACAAATCTTATTTAAAGTAATGAATTTCTTTATAGGAAGCTTGAAAATATGATTCTGGGTTCAATTTCAGAATATAGCTCAACAACACACACTATTATAGAAATAACTATTTTCTTAAAATGATTAACTAGACATTTAGAGGAGAATATTCATTTTGTACCTGGTAATAATATCGAAGAACCCAGCAGAGCCCTTCAACGTAAGACTGTACAATTTTACGACGGAATTTGTCATCAGCTGCATCAATGTCAAATTTGTTCTTGTAGTACCGCTGCTTCCACCCAGCTTCCCAAAGCCTAAAAATCAGGCAAAGCCAGTTCATGTTGAATTAATACACTTTCAGTAACTAGCTACCAATTTATCATCCAAATCAATTTATACTTAATAGCCAGGTAAAATGTAAACGAGTTAAACAGTAATATTAACATAGCTTCATTTAATTATTTCTAAAAAGTCCACTTTCACAGGATTTATTATCAACTTAAAGATAGTTAAACGTTAAAAACTCAAACACTGATTCTACAAAGATCATTACAAAACTACAGTAAAAAAAAAAAGAGAATAACCATTTATTAAAGTAGATACACAACACTTGTTTGCTCAGATTTTCATACTGTTTTACATGTTTTTTTGATTGTAGAACAATTCTAAAACTACATTTTAAGATGCAAATACTGAAGATATTTTATATAGTTCAAGTTTCTCAGTTTGTTAAAGTATATCTAAATTACACAAAGAAAGTCAACTAAATTACTTTTTTAAAAAAGAATAATCTAGAAGCCAGGCAGAAATTATGTATATACCTACTCTCCCTATCCTTGGGCCTTCTCCATCATTCAGCAAAGCATTGTTGGCATAAGTGAAGGACATGGACACACACACACACGTTCTGGTAAAACTTAGAAGGAGGTCATCAATTCACTAAATTTTCATTAATCACTGAAAATACAATGTGAAAAACCACATTTTCACTCAAAGTATATTTTTTTATTTTTTTAAGTACTCATTTCTCAATCTCTGAAAGATTTAAAGATGCCAAAGAATACTAAAAAAAAATCAAGAATGATCAAGAACATCAGGATGATTCTCCATTAAGGGCTCTTTTCTACCATGTGCCAGATCTTACTAATTAATTGCAGTCATGTTTCAGAATACACCATATCAATTTTTTTATTTACTTTTTTTTTTGAGGACGATCAGCCCTGAGCTAACATCCAATGCCAATCCTCCCCCTTTTTGCTGTGGAAGATTGGCCCTAGGCTAACATCCATGCCCATCTTCCTTTACTTTATAGGGGATGCCGCCACAGCATGGGTTGACAAGCGGTTGAACCTGCGAACCCCAGGCCGCTGAAGCGGAGTGCGCACACTTAACTGCTGTGCCACCGTGCCGGCCCTTACACCATACCAATTTTAACTTTGCCCCCATGCAAAAGATTTACAGAACATCAATTAGGAGAAATATCTTCTATCCATAATGTTGAATATCACTATTTTACAGAAACTACTAATGAAATAAATGCTAAGAACTCCAAGCATTTCTTGATAGAAGCAATTCTACTTTGATTATCTTCAGCACCAAAATTAAACAATAAAGTACTAAAAAAAATCAAGTTAACTATTAAGCTGATATTGATCATGATGGCTACATGGTAAAACAAAAAATATACTCCAAGAGTTGCAGAAGCAGAGGATAAAAACTCAGATCAGGTAGATGCTCAATCACAAGTCACCACAGATCTCTGAATCTGTCATCAAAGATGTTGGGAAAATACAGAACCAGACATCACACTTCTAAAGTTTCTAATCATAAATACAAACACATCATCCACGTCCTATAAAAGAAGCATGAGCTGTGAACCACTAATGTTTAACTTTCAAATAAATCATTTTGCAAAATTCTAAATGAGTTACAATTATTGAGGTTGTTGGCCCTTTGCACTTGAGCCCAGGGTTCAAATCCAGATTTAATCACACAAGAAGCTGTTAAATCTTATTATATAATGATCTCAAACTTCTGTATAAATTAAAGAATCCAATTTTCCTATATAAATTTTCCTATATAAATTTTAAGTATATAGCTAATGAGAATCTTCTCTGTCATGAAATATAGTTGGTGCATATGCAAGTTCGTGGTTTTTAAAAATACATTTATCTCTTAACCGAAAGCCTTTTGCATATTTCATTTTAAAGAAGAAACTTTTCAATTGAGATGATTAAAACAAACTATATCAAGTAACCAAATGTAACTGAAAGTTTCTGGGTTAAGCAGCTTGAAAATTTAATCTCATAACAGTAACATTCAGATCACATAGAGCTAAACACTTCATGTCTAGCCGATCTAGTGCCTGGTCTCAGAGGGAAAAGTGGCTTGGAGGACGAAAACCAGCATGCATACTAATCTAGATACTTAGGTTTAACAGCTATAGCTTACACATCTCACTGGAATTTACTGACTACCCTAACCCTCCACATTAATTACTGGAGGATAAAAAGATCACAGGCAAGCATCTGAAGGCACTGCTGCTCTAAGCTAAATAGCATTAATTAGACGGCATCTATTTCAGCAATTTGCTAACAAAGTGCTGCCAAAATATGGCTTCACCTGACGTTATCCTCTGGTTCAGGTTCACTGTCACTGTCTTCTGCTTTTCGCTTAATTTCTCCTATCGGAGACGAGGAGCCATCAGAAGTGAAACTCGTATTAGGAGATACTAAAGGACTCTGTAGACAATTATGACATTACAGAGGAAGGATTTAATTATTCATTTCACATAAGAAGTTACATCCAACTACTGTTACCACCATGCTCCACAGTAATACATTTTTTTTAAGCTATTAAATAGATATGGTAAATATATTTAGAAAGTATAAAGACTGATCTTGGCATACTCTACCTCTCCAAAATAGAATAATATAGTACCAAGCCTCCTACGCTTAAACTCAAAAGAATTTGAACATTAAGGTAAAAACTGCTTCAGAACAAATAAGAAAAGCTTAATTTCATAGATTTTTTTTTTAATTATAGGACTTGAACATTTTTTTCCTTTGGTGGTTCCCTGGTGTTATGAATTTGTGATCACTTTCCACCAATTAACTAACAAAGCTGCAAGGGGAAAAATATATATATATGTATATAAATTAATACATAAAATACTCAATGCTGGTGAGAATAAAGTTAGATGTAAGTGGTTCAACCTAGTACAACCATTCCAGAAAGCAACAGTTTAATGAGACTCCGCCAGATATCTGTTAAACTATTTTATACATGTTGTTTTAAAATTCATTGTACAAATAAAATCTATTAGTCATCTTAGAAAAATGCAGCTTTTATTATTATTTCAAAGACTTGGATACCACTTTAAATTTACCATTATCTTCCCTTTGTACCTAACTCAATGAACATAGTAGCACCCTAAAGTATTTTAATATTTAACTAAAAAATTAGGGGCAGCTTGGTGGCATAGTGGTTAAGTTCACACACTCCACTTCAGCGGCCCGGGGTTCACAGGTTCAGATCCCGGGCGCACAGCTACACATCACTCAGCAAGTCATGCTGTGGTGGCATCCTACATACAAAATAGAGGAGGATGGCATGGATGTTAGCTTAGGGCCAAACTTACTTCCTCAGCAAAAAGAGAAAGATTGACAACAGACGTTAGCTCAGAGCCAATCTTTCTCACACACACACACACACACAAAAATTAAAATGTTCTGCAACTTTAATGTTAAATGACCAAAAACCTAAGTGGCAGAAAATGTTTTCATGGTAAAGTTTTTCTTCTGTTATTCACAGTATATTAGATATTTCAAGTAAATTATTTTTAAATCGAGAACTCAGGAGCCTATTTTAATGATACTGTAACTAAAACCTCAGCATGAAGGTAGTTCACACCAAAGGCCAAGAAAAGTTACAACAAAGCAAAACCATATTTCACATAGAGCTCACAACACTTTCCTTTAATAAATGTATAATATCAATTTTATTCATGATACTGTATGGCTAATACTATCAAAAAAAAAAAGAAAAGAAAAAAGAAAACAGGGGCCAGCCCTGTGGCCTAGTGGTTAAAGGTCAGCGCGCTCAGGGCTGGCCCCGTGGCTTAGCGGTTAAGTGCGTGCGCTCTGCTACTAGCGGCCCGGGTTCGGATCCCAGGCGCGCACTGACGCACCGCTTGTCCGACCGTGCTGAGGCTGCGTTCCACATATAGCCACTAGAAGGATGTGCAACTATGACATACAACTATCTACCGGGGCTTTGGGGGGGAAAAAAAAAGGAGGAGGATTGGCAATAGATGTTAGCTCAGAGCTGGTCTTCCTCAGCAAAAAGAGGAGGATTAGCATGGATGTTAGCTCAGGGCTGATCTCCCTCACAAAAAAGTTTGGCGCACTCCGCTTTGGCAGCCCAGGTTCGGTTCCTGGACGCAGAACCACACCACTTGTCTGACAGCAGCCATGCTGAGGTGGCGGCTCACATAGAACTAGAAGGACTTATAACAAGAATATACAACTACGTACTAGGGCTTTGAGGAGGGGGAAAAAAAGAGGAAGACTGGCAACAGATGTTAGCTCAGGGCAAATCTTTCCCAGCAACAAAAAAAAGAGCTCTAAAAAAATTTTGGATAATGAGAGCTACCTTAAAATATGTATTCAGATATATTCCACGTCTGAGTTGGAGAGTGAGAGTTTAGG
This sequence comes from Diceros bicornis minor, assembly GCF_020826845.1. NCBI lineage: Eukaryota > Metazoa > Chordata > Mammalia > Perissodactyla > Rhinocerotidae > Diceros > Diceros bicornis. The sequence continues at coordinate 446,879 of NW_026691113.1, read as the reverse complement.
CAGTGAGGAGTACCTGTATTTGACAAACTGAGGAATACTATCCTGCAAAATGCCCATAACTGACCCCTGGGAGGAAAGGGGAAATATGGCAGCAAAACCACCGTCTTCTCTTGCTCTAGCTATGAGATATTTGGATGTCCTGTCATGCTTCTAGCACCATCACCACCCACTACCTTTGGGGAAGCAGGAAGCACTGTGGCCCGACTGCATTAGAGAAACACTGCAGCCACTTAGCTATCCACACTTACATGTATGTTCTTTTCTTTCACATCATTTAGATATTTTCATATTAATAAGGATTTAACAGAGTTAAAGATATCTCAAGGCAAAAGAAATTGAGAAAAACTATAAAACAAAACAACTCCAGGCTAAGTGATAAAATTCACACACAACTGTAAGAGGCATCTGAAAGTCACCACTCTTCAATGCTACATAAAAATAAGTTACTTACAGAATTATTCTGCATCCTCATTTCATAGGCTGCTTGTCTCGGATTATTGGCTACTTGAGAACCTGGTGAATTTCTTGAACCCGAGGCATGAGGGGTTAATATTCCACCAGGAGTGAAAGCTGGTTGATCTCTCTAACATAAATGGAAAGGAATGTAGAAATTAAAATTAAATCACAACACAGTTAGATGACAGGAAGAAATGAAGGCAATGGAAAAGAGTCCCTGCTGTAAGCTCTTTAAAGACGAAATGGATTTCCGTTAACATTACAGGGTTGTCTACAGTTTGATTTGATGGTAACTTACCCTGTAAACAATAGTCTGTAATATTTAATAACTCTGCTATAAAAGTACATATAATACACTTTTCTGATACATAGAAGCTATTCAAATCTCATTAGGTTATTCCCTTATGTTCACTTACAATTTCAAAACGCATTCAAGACACAATTTTAGGCAAATAAAGATAACTATTAAGGTAAAAAAATAAGCCAAGAGTTTGATTTATACTTAGGAAATACAACTTCTATTTATCCTTCACCTTGATGGAATTTAACTCTTTGTTTCCAATTAGTTAGAGCTATGATTATAGCTACAGTAGGTGACAGTCACGGCTGACTGATAAAAGATATTTTTTAAACAGACACTGACTGAAAGAAAATAATAATATATGAGGTAGACATCAGACACGCCCTTCCCTATCTAAGTGGTTCTGAACCCACCTGCAACAATAAACAACTCTACTTTTCTCCCTTATAGGTTCCTGAAATTGCTCGATTCTAATAAAATATAATAATAAAAGGTGGTCCCCAAACTCCATTTGTTTAAAATCCAGTAAGGAAGACAAGAAAAACAAAAACTTAAGAAGTTAAGTGAGTATAAAGTGTTATGCAATTAACTAAGCAAACAAATATCACAAGCGAGAAGCACTCGAGTTAAAAGGAAGGGCTGCTCAACCTGGATTACAAGCGGAAGCAATAGGGAGGCCTCGTGGAAAATGTAAGATGGGAGGGAGCCGTGAAGTCAGAAACCCATTGAGAGGGACCAAACAAAGGCAATGCTCTGAGTCAGGAGGGACCTGGTATATTTAGAAGACAACTGGGGAAAGCAGGGTGAGAACTTGACCAGATCATAGTATGCTCTGCACGCCAGACTAAGACAGAACTGGATTCTGCGGGAACTAAGGAGTCACTGGTAATTTCTGAGCAGAGAAACAACAAAGTTTCGAGTGTTGTGTTCTAGGAAGAGTAACCTGACAAGGATATAGACAGAGTGTAGTAACTTTCAAGAAGATACAAAGAGCTAACTATTTTTATTACAAAAACAATACCCAATTACCGGAAAAAATTCAAATAGCTAAGTGCTACCCGGCCCCTCTGGCCCATCAAGTGTATCCCCTCAGACTCTAGAGCTTAGAAAGGACTTCTTTAAAACTGACACCAGCATTCTTTCTCCAGGTAAGAGGCAGCTGGGTAGACATTATGTCCCTAACAAACTACTGGATAAGGAATAAAAAGCTATCTTCCTCCCAAATTGTAAATGTATGTTATTGCCAATCTGATGAAATTAATTAAAACTCACCTTCATTCTCTTTCTCTTTTCTTTCTGTCGTCTTCTAAAACCGTCCTAAAAGTATAAAATCCACATATTCTGTCAAATAATTACACAAAAATGTAAGAGTTAAACATTACCAGGAATGATTTGGGAGACAAAGTTTTAAAGGAAGACCCCAGAAACGTAACTAATTAAACTAGGCAATGGACTATATGTTCAAAGTGTTGCTTATCAGAACTTTAGATAGACAGAGAGCATTCTAAATTGAGTTTAGATACACTTTAATTATTCCTCTTAATTTTTTTCAGATAGTTTTTGATATCATTTCAGGAAAGAATGCAAGAGTCATAACAAAGACCCTCTGTTTTACCCTGGAGCAAGTAGCCCACCAATACGGAGAAGATACAAATAAGTAACTCCCCACTTACTCTGGGCCACTCAAAGGCCTCCTTTACCCCAGAAAGCACTCCTCCCACGCCCAAGTTTCTGTGAGCATCAAGGCACTGAGACGACAGCTACGGTGGCCAGGGCTGCTGCTGTGGACTGAAACAGGGGCCAGCAGGTCCTGTACTGACTGTCATTCTACCAGCAGCTGCACTTCCATCACTTCCAAGTCAGTACTGCCACCTGCAATATAACACCCCATTGAGATCTGAAATTTGTGCTTTGTGCCAGGAGAGGGGCTGAATGCTGGACACATGGTGACTGACGACCTTAAAACCTCCTAAGACAGCAAAACCACCAATTTCTTTAATCAAGCTTTTGCCCCATCTTTAAACTTATCTAGGTCACCAATGACCCACAGACTGTGAGATCCATTACTCAGTTTTCAGTCCGTATCTGACCGTGACTCTTCCTTCTTGATCCGTGCTCTTCACTTGGCTTCCAGGACACTACACTCACCTGGTTCTCCTCTTTCACTCTTGCTGAATGCCTTCACTCCTCAACTTCCCAACACCTTAATACTGGCGTTCCTCTTCACCCAGTACTTGGACCTCTCACTCTCATGGGAGTGATCATCCAGTCTCACGGCTTTAAACACCATCTACGTGCTGATGACTCCCCAGTCAGGACCTCTCCCCACTCAACATCTCCACTTGGGTGTACAAACTTAACATGCCCCAGATGGCATCCCCCCCTAGCTTTGTACCTCCCAGTCTTCTTTATCACAGTAGCTCAGACCATTTTTCAATTGCTCAGACAAAATGCTTTGGAGTCATTCTTAATAGCTTTCCTTCTCTCACCCCTAGCATTTAATTCACCAGCCAAATCCACTAGTTTTACCTTCAAAACATGTTCAGAATCCAATTACCTCTTATCAATCTCCACTGCCACCATGTTGGCTCCCTTGGATTATCGCAAAAGAGTCTAATTGGGCTCACTGTTTCTATCTTTGCCTCCATACAGTTAGTCTCAACAGGGCAGCTAGAGTGATCCTTTTATAATATGTGTCAGATCTTGTCACTTTTATACTCAAAACCCTCCACTGATGCAGAGTGAAAGCTCAAGTTCTTATAATGACCTATAGGGTCCTACCAGATCTGGCTCTCCACCATCTTTCTGACCTCCTCTCCTACCCCTACTACTTCCCCTTTGCTTCCTCTGTGCCTGCCACACTGGCTCCTTGCTGTTCCCTGAACATCCTGGGTAAGCTCCTGCCCTAGAGCCTTTGCACTGGCTGTTCCTTCTGTCTGAAATGCTCTTCCTGCAAACACCTGCATGATTACTCCCTCATATCCTTCAAAGTCATCTGTCAGTGAGGCCTTCTCTAGTCATCTTTTCTAGAACTGCAATGTCCTCATGTCCACCTTCCCAGATATTTCCTCATCTGCTTTTTTCTTCACAGCACTTATCACTCTCTAACACATTACACACTTTACTTAGTTTTTTGTGTTTATTGTCCATCTCCCACGGAAGAATATCAGCTCCATGAGGTCAGGAATTTTTGTCTGCTTTTTTCTTTTGTTTTTTGTTGTATCAGTAACACTCAGAATACTATTTGGCACACGGTAAACACTTAATAAATATATGCTGAATAAATGAAGAAGATTTGCAAGACAAAAGGCAAACATCAAAGCTCATAAAATAAAAAGCATCATATTTCTGACCTAACTGCTCAATTTTAATAATAAATATTGATGTATTCCTCTTTTACCATGTATTCTGCTGGTCAGTTAAATACCTATTTCTAAGGGTGGTAGTTACACATAAGCAAAATAGGTACACCTGGTGGGACTTTACTGATCTTTAATTTTTGTGTGCTATGAACTGCTTTGGAAGTCTGTCAAAAGCCGGAGACACACTTCCTGGGAAAATACACACACCTAGATACTATCATATTGAATTTCTGAGGGTTCATAAATTTCTCCGATGTCCAACCATGCTGACAAACATCATATGATGTCAGGGATACCAAAAACGATCCAAAGCTTTAAAATGCCCTCTCTGCCAGGTCAGCTGGAAACTTTATTACTCAAATCTGAAGCACTCTGGTATCTATCAAATCCCATACATCCCACTCTAATGGCAAATATCACCAATACTTAATAGTACAGAGTAACCTAAAACCACATAAAAGGACTGTTCTAACGTGAGGCTTTTACACCAAGTACTACACCGTCTGTGTAGCTTTTTCTTAAGCATAAATGGCAGCAGGTCAGGTGGAGCCACCATAATTGTTGAAGGCTTAGTTAAAAATGGCTGTCCTGATAGACATTTGATATCCTAGACAAAGTCACTTATGCTATTTAAATTTTACATGTGAAAAAGTCTTGCCATCACAGAAGATTACCAAGTACCAAAGGCTTTAAAAAGAACACTTACAGTCTACTCACACTGGTATATAAAATGGTACCCAAGGTTCTAAAAAAGAGATCACTAGCTATAGCATACAAAGCTGAAGAAAATATAAAATCTTGTCAGATGCAATGACATGTTTTAATCTGTTAGGAGATAATGAAGCAATGTAGCAATATTATTATGTTGCTATTTGCTCAAAATAGCCATATGACTTTTTATAAAATCAGTTTCTAAAAGGATTTCCTTCACTCTCTTTCTAAAAAGCTACTATCTGCTCATTTTACCCACTGCTTGCCTCCCTTGCCACTCTTGCACAATCACCCTGCAACCTACTCTGCCTCCAGGCTACTGCCCCTCCACCCCACTAACTCTTCAGGACCTCTGAGCCCCTGGCCATGGACTAGGGGCCTATCTCACTCTGACGCCTCCCGCAGCACCAGTGGCTTCTCATCTCTTCAGGGATTTCCTCCCACCTCTCTAGAACTGACTCCCCTTTCTCCTTAACATCCATGCTTCTTAAGGTTTCTGTTGGAGGCACTTGAACTCCATACAAAGCTCCAGGGATTTCAACTTCACACTCATGACGTGAAGTATTCTGCTAATGTTCTCAAATCTCCTTCCAAAAGACTTCTGCCCTGAGCTTTACACACATCCATCTAACTGCTTCACGGACTTTTCTCCTCTCAGGTGTCCTGTGACCCCTCCAACTCAGTATCTCCAAAATGAACCTCAATTTCTACCTTGTCCTCACCCCAACCTGCTCTACCCCCACTGCTTGCTGTCTCATGAACGGCCCAACCACACTCCCAACTGCCTAAGCCAGACTGGACTTCTCACCTAAGCACTCACTCCATCATATGTCATCAATTTCCAAGTGCTTTATTATTTTATTTCTTTCTTTTATGTTTAATTGCTTATTCAGAGCTGCAACCCTCTGCCTAGACTGATGCTATCTAACCCAGAGGCCCCTACACTCCACTACCAGAGTACAGAGTTCCTAGGTCTTCACCTGACTTCCACAGCATCAACATTTCCTATAAAACATGGCGTCCACTAGTTCATTCCCAGCATCCTTCCAGTCTTGGAACCCTCATTTCACATCCCGTTGATCAGACACGTGTTTGGATTTTTATCTTAATAAGGATTATGAAGAGAGAAAAAAATTACAGTGCAATTCACACAGCGTGCAATACACAGTTCCACACAGCAAGCATCACAGCCTTTATAAAATAATCAAAGCACTGGCCACTCATGATTATATTGGCGTTTGATACACTATAATAATATAACAACGCACTCAAAGAGGTTAAAAGTCCAATCACAGGATCATCACAGCATATTAGAGACAGGAGCAATTTAGCTACTGCAATAGAAACACTTTACCTCATCATCCTTTCTCTTTTTAAAAATGCTATCCTCAACTTCACCAACTGCTAACATGATCATCTGTACTCTTTGCAGATTGACATAAGCACTTTCTGTAAGGTAACCCTGTAAGTGATAAAATACATGTAAAATGATCTTCTTATAAAAGCAAATACTTCTGTTTTGAAATTATTCAAGAATGAACTCACCCCAGTTTTGTGAACCACATTTTTGTATATGTTAACCAAACGGTCAATTGCACCTTCCCTGCCACCAGGAAACAAACATTATGTATTAGGACCAGTATGCACTGTAAGCAAGAAGGCTACAACAGTAGTTTAAAAACCCACACAAACACACATACCGAATCTCTAACGATGGCAGGTGAGGAAGGAAGTCATTTCCCACAAAGAAGCACATGAAGACCCAGTCATCAGTGCTCCTCTTGACATCAAATGTGAACGGTAGGCTGGCCATGGTGAGCTCTCTTTCCAAATACTACAACCAAAAAGGAATGCTGCCATTAAAGCTATGAAACGGCACTCTGCTTTAGAGGGCTGATTCCAGTGATTATTGCTACATACCTCACAAAGAACATCAAGACGAAGGAAGATAAACTCTCCTTCTGCACAAGGAAGACTATCTGCAAGTTCATCGTGCTGCAACAAAAGGAGTAAAGATTAAACAAGTCTACTCTAAACCCTGTAATTTTTTTCCAGCCAAACGAACATTATAGCTTTTTTTAAAGCAAGATCCATTTTAATATTACAAGTACTAAATAAAAAAAGAACTCACCAAACCATTTTAAAAATAAAAATTACCCATAATCCCAATCATACCTAGACCAGGGATCGGCAAATGTTTTTTGCAAAGGGCCAGATAGTAAATATATATATTTTAGCCTGTGCGGGACACACAGGGTCTCAGTTGCATATTCTTTCATGTTTTCTTTCATTTTTACAACCTTTTAAAAATATAAAAACCAGGGCCGGCCCCCTGCATAGTGCTTAAGTTTGACATGCTCCGCTTTAGCGGCCAGGGTTCGCAGGTTCGGATCCTAGGCGTAGACCTACACCACTAGTCAGCCGTGCTGTGGCGGCAACCCACATACAACATAGAGGAAGACTGGCACAGATGTTAGCTCACGGCTAATCTTCCTTTAAAAGTAAAAAATAAAAAAAAAAAGTAAAAACCATTCTTAGCTCATAGGCCAAATCTAGAGGGCTGGAGTTTGCCAATCTCTGACGGATAGCCAACCAGTATTTTGATGTGTATGCCTCTAGACCCTTCTCTGTGAGCATACAGTATATTTCTTACCTGCTCTTTTCACTCACTATGTCTTTTAAAGAGGTACCATATTCTTAAAACAGATAGAAACCTCTTTAGAGACTGGATATAATCAAGTGAACCCAAAATATGCAGAAACTAGGAGTAACTTAAAAGTATCAAGAAGTTTAAAGTATCAACAAGTTTAATATATTTGATTTGTAGTTCCTTTTAAGAATAACCATTTGAAACATTACTTGTACAAACAAATCATGTGCCATGGACATTATTACCTATGAGACTTAAGCCTCGTATACTTACAAGCTATGTTAGAAAAAGTGGAGAGTAGAAAGAATGAGCACACGCATGCTTTGGAATGTGTCTTTAAAGAGTTTTCAAAGACACATTTCTATGAGAGGGAACAGAGAAAGTAGGTAAAAAATCTAATCAAAAATAGTCTTCTTTTTATTTTAAAAATGAAGGAACCTGAATATATTTAATGCTGTTCAATTACACACTTAAAAATAGTTAAAATGGTATATTTTGTATTATATATTACAACATAAATGTACCTTGAAAATATAATGCTAAGTGAAAGAAGCCAGCCAAAAAAAACCATATACTATATGATTCTATTCATAGGAAAGTCAGAATAGGGAAATCTATAGAGACAAAAAGTAGCTTAGTGGTTGCTTAGGTATGGGGTAAACAGGGTCAGGGGATAAAGGGATGGTAGCTGAAGGGTTCAGGCTTCTTTTTGAGGTGATGAAAATATTCTAAAATTTACTGTGGTGATGGTTACACACATCTGCGAATATATAAAAAAACCCACTGAATTATAAACTTTAAATGGGTGAATTGTATGGTATGGGATCATATCTCAAAAAAAAATTGAGGTATGGAATCATATCTCAATAAAGCTGCCTCAAAAATGTAGTAGCCAGCTCCAAAAAAAAAACATCATACTGAAGAAAGCAGAATGTAGGGTCAGGGAGCAACATCGCTTTTGTTCATTATTAATCCTTCCTGCCCTTAAAGCCATGCCTGCATGTTTGCAAAAAAAAAAAAAAAGAACTAAATGAAGTAGACGAGTGACAGGAAAAAAGCAGGGTAGGAAACCTGGATTTCACCACATGAAAAGAGCACAATTCTACATTATGCAATGTCACCAAAAATTAGACATAAAAATATCCTCACTTATACCTGGACATACAAACTACTAAAAACTCACTTACCAAGTAAATTTCTGAAACATCAAATGAGTCTGTGTTAAGGCATAGTTTTAAGAACTTAACTTGTATTAATTGATTTAACCCACACAACCACCCTATGTGGTACATATATAGCTGATCTTCATTATTTACAAGTTCCATATTTGTGAATTCACCTACTCACTAAAATTTTTTTGGAATCCCAAATCAGTATTTGCAGCATTCTCATGGTCATTCGCAAACATGAGCAGAGCAGTGAAAAATTTCAGTCTATCAACACACACGTTCCAGTTGAGGTCAAACAAGGTGACACTGCCTTATTTCAGCTCTCATACAGAAATGACCAGAGGATAGAGATGGTAGGGAGCAGTGCGGTGTAATGCAAGAAGCTCCACTTCTTTAGAGTTCAGGAGAGTTTAAGTCATTTTCCCAAGATCAGAAAGCTAACGAATGGAGGACTGTATGAGCCAAGGACACAAAGTGAAGAAATTGATGGTTGAATGAATTAATAGTTAAAAGGCTAAAAAAAGAGATAAAACGAGATCATAAAAAATACTTAAACCAAAAGAAGAAGAAATGGAGAAGGGAAACAAAAAACAGATGAGACAGAAAACAAACAGTAAGATGACAGATTTAAATCTAACCATATCAATAATCACATTCAACGTAAATGTTCTAAATGCCCCAATTACAAGGCAGAGATTGTGAAAACAGTGTGGCAGTTCCTCAAAAAGGTAAACACGGAATTACCATATGATGTAGCAATTCCACTCATAGGTACATACCCAAAGAAATGAAAGCAGGAATCACTCACAGGTATACACCCAAAGCATTGATGTGGCATTAAGATACTTGTCCACCAATGATCACAGCAGCATTATTCACAATAGTCAAAAGGTAAAAATAACCCAAGTGTCCAAACAAAATGTGATAAACACATACAATGGGATATTAGTCAACCTTAAAGATGAATGAAACTCTGATATATGCTAAACATGGATGAAACTAGAAAACATGCTAAGTGAAATAAGCCAGACACAAAATGCCAAATACTATATGATTCCACTCATCTTAGGTACCTAGAATAGGCAAATTCATAAGACAGAAGGTAGGGGAGAAGGGAGAACGGGGAATTATTGTGTAATGGGTATAGAGTTTCTGTTTAGGATGATGAAAAAGTTACAGAAATGAAGAGTCACAATGGTTTCACAATATTGTAAATGTACTTAATGTCACTGAATTCTAAACTTTATAATGGTTAAAATGGCAATTTTTATGTTGCGTATATTTTGCCACAATTAAAAAAAAAAGGGCAGAGATCATCAAACTATAAAAAAGCAAGACCCAATGTATGTTGCCTACAAAAACAAACACTTTAAATATAAAGACACAAACAGGCTAAAAGTAAAAGGATGGGAATAGACCATGCTAGCACTAGTCAAAAGATCTGGCTACATTAATATTGGACAAAGTAGACTTCAGAGCAAAGAATATTACCAGGGATAAAGAGGACTGCTTTATAATGATAAAGGAGTCCATTCATCAAGAAGACATAACAATCCTAAGCATTTATGTACCTAATAAAAGAGCTTCAAAATGCAAGGAGCAAAAAACAATGGAACTAAAAGAAGCAACAGACAAATCCAAAAAATTATAATGGGAGATTTCCACACCCCTACCAATAATTGACAGAACAAGGAGACAGAAAATCAGTAAATGTTGTTCAAGTCTTTCATATCCTATCAACAAACGTGATAACATTTAGAGAACACTCCACCCAATAACAGCAGCACATATATCTTTTTAAAGTCAAAATGAAACATTTACCAAGACCATATCCTGGGACATACAACAAATCAGATAAGCTTTTAAAAGATTCAAATTATGCAAAGCATGTTCTCTGACAGGGGAACTAAATTAGAAATCAATAACAGAAAAAAAGTCTGGAAAATCCCCCAAATATTTGAAAATTAAATAATACTCTTCTAAATAAGCAATGGGCCAAAGAAGAAGTCAAAGAGGATATCAGGAAATATTTGTTACTGAATGAAAATGAAAACACAACATGGCATTATTTGTGGCATAGAGTTGAAACAGTATCTAGAAGGCTGTTTATGGCACTCAACACCTTTATTAGAGAAAATGCAATGTACCAAAGCAATGACCTAAGTTTCCACCTTAAGAAATAAGGACAAGAAACGCAAGCTAAACACAAAATGAGCATAAGAAACAAATAAGAGCAGAAGTTGACGAAAAAGAAAACAGAAAAACAACAGAGAAAAAAATCAATGAAACCAAAAGCTAGTTCTTTGAGATCAGTCTAGCCAGACTATTAATGGAACAAAAGAGAAAAGACAAAATTAGTATCAGAAATAAGAGAGGTGACATCACCACATTTTCTATCAATAGTAAAAGGATAATAAGGAATACTACGAACAACTTTTGTCAACACATTTGACTACTCAGATGAAATGGACAAAACCTGTGAAAGTTAAAAATTACAACAGCTCATTCAAAAAGAAACAGATAATCTGAATGGCTCTATATCTACTAAAGAAATTGAATTTGTAGACAAAAACCTTCCCCCAAAACTTCAGGCCCAGAAAGCTTCACTGGTGAATTCTACCAAATATTTAAGCAAGAAATAACACCAATTCTGGACACACCCTTCCAGAAAACTGGGGAGGGTATATACCGCGCAGCTCAATCTGAGGCCAAGGTTACTCAAAAACTAAAACTAGACAAAGACATTTCAAGAACACTACAGACAAATATCCTTTTTGAACATAAATGTAAAAATGTAAATGAAGAAATCTTTAGCAAATTGAATCCAACAGTATATAAAAATAATATACCATGACCAAGTGGGATTTACCCAAGGAATGCAAGGCGAGTTTAACATTTCAAAATCAATGTAATTCATCATATTAAAAAACTTAAAACAGAAACCATGGAATGAATTAAAACTATAAAACATCTCTAAGAAAACACAAGAGAGAATCGTAGTGACCTTGGCTTTGGCAAAGATTGTTAAATACAATGCAAAGAGCGGAAATATAAAAAAATATATAGAAAACAGACTTCATTAAAATTAAAAACTTCTGTTCTTTGCACTGGTAAGAAGTAAAAAGGTAAGCCACAGAGTAGGAGAAAATACCTGCAAAAGATATATCAACACGTAAGAAACTCTACAATTCAATAAGACAAACAACCCAACTTAAAAATGAGCAAAAGATCTGAATAGACACCTTGCTCGAGAAGATATACAGCACGCAAATAAGCACCTGAAAAGATGGTCACACCATCTGTCATCAGGCAAATGAAAATTAAAACGACAACGAGATAACACTAGACTAGAACGGCTAAAACTAAAAAAGACTAACCAGACTAAGTGCTGGAGAGGGAGTGGAGCAACGAGAACCTGCACACATGCTGGCGGCAATGTAAAATCGTACAACCACTTTGGAAAACAGCTTGGCAAGTTTTTAACTAATCACACACCTACCACACAATTCAACCATTTCACTCCTGAGTATTTTCTCGAAAGAAATGAAAGCACATGTCCACACAAAGACTTGTACACCAATGTTCACAGAAGTTTTTTTGTTTAATAGCCCAAAACTGGAAACAATCCAAATGTTCCTCCATCAGGTGAAGGAACAAACAAAATGTGATACACGCACAACACAGAATACTACTCAAAAATAACAAGAAATGAACTATTGATATATGGAAGAACATGGGCGAATTTCAAAATAATTATTCTGAATGAAAGTAACTGAGCCAGGTAAAACAAAGAGTACATATTATATAATTCCATGTATATAAAATTGTAGAAAATGAAAACTTATCTACAGAGTCAGAAATAAATCAGTGGTTGACTAACGACAGGCAGCACACAGTTGTAGGGAGGAATAACAAAGGGCCAGAAGGAATGTTTTAGAGGTGACGCTCATTATCTTGATTATGGTGATGGTTTCATGGATGTACACATATCTCAAAATGTATTAAACTGTACACTTTAAATATGCGCAGTTTGTTGTAGGTCAATAATACCTCAATAAAGCTGCAAGAGGAGGAGGAGAGGAGGGGGAGAACAGAGAGACGAAAGAAAAAGAAATCACTCCAGGAGGACCAGGATCCAGAGTTCAGAGAGGGCAGTGAAAAAGGAGGTCAAGAAACAATCAAGGAGCATTCCCTAGAACTGAAGAACACAAGTCCTCAGCCTCAGAGTCAGCCAAGCACCGATCAAAATAAACTGAAATTTTAAAAAAAATCTATACCTAAGTACATAATCATGAACACTTACACTACCAAGGATAAAGATCTTGAAAAAGTTCAGAAAGAAAAATAGATCAACTACAAAAGAACGAAAGCAGAACATAGAAATTAAGAGCATGGCCTTCCTGATTTTGACAATGGCTCTGCCATGTATTAGCCAAGTGACCCTGAGTACATAACCCCTCTGTGCTTCAGTTTTCTCATCTATAACAGTAATAATAGTAAGTAGTAGTAGTCATGTGGTTGTTATGAGAATTTAATAAATTAATCTATAAAGTGCCTAGAACAGTGCCTGGTATGTGTTAAATACTACATAAGTATCAGTTAAATAAATAAATCACATTAACATTCAACTTCTCATCAAAGGGCCGGCCTGGTGGCGCAACCAGTTAAGTGCTAGCACTCCGCTGTGGCGGCCCGGGGTTCGCGGGTTTGGACCCCGGGCGGGCACCGACGCACCGCTTGGCAAGCCATGCTGTGGCAGTGTCCCATATAAAGTGGAGGAAGATGGGCACGGATGTTAGCCCAGGGCCAGTCTTCCTTAGCAAAAAGGGGAGGATTGGCAGATGTTAGCTCAGGGCCGGTCTTCCTCACAAAAAAAAAAAAACTCATCAAAAATACTGGATGACATAAGTCAAAAGAACAGCACTTTCAAAGATCTGAGGGAAACTAATTTGCAAGCTCAAACTTGATGCCTAGCTAATGACCACTCATGTGTACAAGGGTAGAACAGATTCAGAAAACTCACACCCCGCACAGCATTTCTTAAGAATTCAATTGAGAATAAAAACCAAGGAAGGATTTAGGCCAAGAAAGATGATCAGAAAATAGTACCTTCACTTGAAGAAAGGAATTTTTAAAAATCTCAGGAAGCAGCTTTCCAGCAAGCCTTAAAGAACCAGGTGTGACAGCAACAGAAATAAAGACCTCAAGAAGGAGTCTCCAAGAAGAAAGAGGACTTGATAGAATACCTAATAAAACAGCGAGTTTGGATGTGGAACCGTATAAAGAGGAAAACAGAAAGAGAACACCAAGAAAAAGACAAAAGTAGCACAAGAAAAGAAACAGTATCACAGCATAACTTGAATCTGGAAAGTGACAAGAATTTACAATACTATTTGATTTTTCAGCTTTTAAAACAATCCCATATATAGCCAAAGCCCTGACAATTTAATTTGGGATGCCAACAAGGCAAAAGTACAGCTGGCAAGCTTAGGGTGAAGAGTAAGAACAGCAGAAGTAGAAAAGCTAATACCTAACCTTAGAAAGTGAGAAGTCAAGGGATACTTTAAATAGAAGATGTAATAAAAAAGACACACTACTCAAAGTTATAAAGCTTACCAAGAGAAGAAATAAAGACAGTGATTTACTATTAGGAATGGGGCAGGGGATGCCGCATGAGTGATGAAATCCTCTTCTATCATAGGTAGAATTCAATAGATAGATCCAAAACCAATAACTCAGGCATAATCATGATATCTAGAGACAGAACCAAAACAGTTAAAAATGGTTATCTCTACAGAGTAGAAATGGGATGAGATGCAAGTCAAGTTTGATGGAAGTTTTAAAAACAAAGGAAACCAGCATTCAGTTTAACACTTTCTCTTCGGGAAAAACACAAGGAATACTGAAACTGCCGTCAAAACAAGGCTTTCGGTTCCTCCTGGATAGGAGCTAAGTAAAAATCAAGATCTCACCAACCTCAGCAAAAGAATGCAGTTCACTGTGACTGACGGGCACTTCCTTCAAAAACGAAGGGGCGAGGGGCATGAAGCGCCGCTGAACCTTCCCAATCCAGAAATTCCAGGCACAAAATCGAACTCGGACGGGATCACGGGAACGATAAAGAGAAAACTCAATCATGGCCAGAAGTCGACACATACATTAACAAACAAACAACAAAGTATTTAAGTGCATCCAGGAATTCTGAAAACTTCAACAAGCCTTCTGTCCAGCAGTGGGGGCACCTAGAGAAGGGGGCCCTTATGAGACTTCTGTCCCGTCCTAGACGTTTCTAAGATGCTGCTTTCACCATAGGATCTAAAACAGCAACAACAGTCCTTTCACACCAGGAGAAAACCTTTCAAGCAGGGGCAGTAAACAACAAAAACTCGCCGCGGGGGGTGACTTTACAAGGTTGCAAGAGGCTGGGATCAACACGTGCGCCTCGCTCCCCAGCTAACTCAGCGGAGCAGGCGTGCGCAGCCCAACACCTTCGAGCCTGTTCTGAAACCCGAAACGCGCTGCGCCGAGAGGAAACACAGCCGCGGGCGGGGCCTTCCGGGCCGGAAAAAGCGGGCAGGGGAGGAGCAGCCCTCCAGCGAGTTCAGACCCCGCTCGGCCCTCGCCCCGCCGAGGCTGCTCTCCCAGGGCCCCGAAAACGAGTGTCGGCGACCAACCGCGTGTCGGGCCGCGGCCGCCCGCGGGGCCGACAGAGCAGCGCGGGCCCCGGCGCGGCACCCCGGGGACAGGCGGCGGGTCCCGAGGGCCGCGGCCCAGACGCGCTGGGGCTCCAGGCTTGCCGCCAGGCACCTCCTCACCTTCTCTTCCACGCAGTTGACAAGGATGGACGGGGACTTGCGGCTGAGCCAGCGAGAGAAAGCCGGGCCTCCCATAGCAGCGGTGCGGCCCCCCACGAACATAACCAGAAGAGACAGGCGGGAGCGGCAGCCGCAGCCGTGGCACCCGGACTTCCTCCCACGTGCGCGCCGTCGATGGGAAGTGATGTCACGGCGCCGCCACCGCAGGGGAAGCCGGGAAGGAGGCTCGGGGCCGGGCTGGTTGTCGGATTCGGGGTTCTACGGCTGACCGGGTGGTGGGGGCTGCGGCTGGCCTCGCTTGCGGCGTTAGCTTTCAGTGGTGCCAGCCCTGAAGCCCGAGGTCGACCTCATGTGAGTCGCGGGGAATCCCGGGCTGCGCCGGCGTCTTGCTTCCCCAGCCCTCGGGTTCCACTGGGGCGGGATCCCCGTGCTCCGCAGGCGCCCGGGGAGGTAGGTCTTCCTTGCCGGTTTGATCACCTCCTTTTTCTCACCCATCTCAATTCAGAGTAGAATCAAAGCATCTAAACACACTCATTATTTCTATGTCCTGGTTTCTCCCGGTTTTGTGCCACAGTACGTACTTGGACTATGAAAAGGAATATTTTTAGGTATTTTACACGAATGATGGCTGGTTTGGTTTGCGTAACTCCCTTTAGTTATAAAATGGGATCTAGCCGGCATTTAGCATCTAATTCAACCTTCCAGCTACATTTATGAATATAAAATAATTGCTGATATCACTCGCCAGCATTTATTTGAGCACTTACCACGTACTAAAGCTTTGGCTAAGGGATTATCTCATTTAATTGTCACGTGAACCTTCTGAGAGTGTTACATATTATCATCTTCATGTAACAGATGAGAAAGCCGAGCTGTAAAGGGGTTAAGTTACTTGCTTATTCATACTGCTGTGTTTCAGTCCAAGTAAAGATCATTTACTGCTCTGTCCTTACACTAACAGGATGCTTTTATCCTTTATTTTCTGATGGCTTCAAATCCTTTTTTTAAGCATATACAAAGAGATCTGGAAGAAGAGAGATTTATGTCCATTTGTTCAAGCCTGGAAGTGTTTCTCCATGGAATCCCCTCTTGGCTTGACAAATCACGCTCAGTCCTCAAGGCTCACCTCAAGAGGCCTTTATGAAAGTATTTCTCCTTGCTACCTGGTGTGCAAATATTTACTGCCCCTTCCTCTGTGGTCTGATGCCACTTTAAACTTCTTTAAACTGTTTAAACTGCTGGTGTGGAAATTAAGAGAAATGGTTAGCCCATGTTTTACTTAAGGACAGCCAGAACTATTCCGGAGTATTGTGTCTATTGTGAAGTCCCTCATTTCTTCTGGAAACAGGCCCTCCTCATCAAGTATTTGGTTCCCCTAGGAGGTGCTGTGTTCTTGTAAGACCACACACAAGGTAGGTGATTGAACAGCTGGGCAAATTGGGCCATTGAGAGTCCTTGCCCAGTATTTTTGAACTGAGAACCATAGGAAGGCAAGGCAGTCCCTCCCAGATAGCTGAAAGCTGAAAGAGAATGGGACTTGCTGCCAGTCCGCAATGAGAGAAGCAGATTTAAGTCCCTGGTTCCAGTGGTTTTTGAGTACAGCTAAATCCCTCTTCCTGCAGTTTGGTTGGTAAACCTATTCTTTAATTCTATGAGCCAGTAAATTCTCCTTTTGTCCCACGCTAGTTTGGGACAAAACAATGGAGGCCAGAAGGCAGTGGGATAGCACATATAAAGTGCTGAAGGAAAAAACTGTTAACTAAGAATTCTATATTCAGGAAAGGTACTGTTCAAAAATGAAGAAAAAACAAAGACTTTGCCAGATAAACAAAAATTGAGAGAATTCATTGCTAGTAGACCTGATTTACAAGAAATACTAAAGAAAGTTCTTCAGGCTGAAAACAAGTGACCCCAGTAAAGGTAATTATACATATTTTTTATCCTTTCTATTCTTAACTGATTTAAAAACCAATTGTATAAAATAACATCACACAACGTATCATGGCTTCAAACGCACAATTTAATATAAGTGTAATCTATTTCCTAGTAACAGCCCAAAAGGAGGTGGATGGAAGCAAAGTTGCAATGAGCTAAGGAAATGACTGCAGATGGTAAAATGATAATTATAACAATGCAATGTTGAGTTTGTAACATTAACAGATATAATACATATAACAACAATACCAAAAAAAAAGGGAAAATGGGAATCAAGCTACATAGCAGTACAGGTTCTGCATATTACCCAAATTCAGCTAGTACAAATCTAAAGCTGATGAGATGTGTATAGTAAACCCCAGAGCAATTGCTTAAAAAAATTCAAAAAAAAAAAAAAACTAAAAAAAAGATCACTAATGAAATTAAAATGCTACATTAGAAAATACATATAGAAAACAAAAACTAAAATGGCAGATGTAAATCCAACTCTATCAGTAACATTAAATGTGAATAGATTGAACAATCCAAAGGGAAAGATTGGTAGATTGGATTTAAAAAAAACATGATCCAACTATATGTTGTCTACAGGAGACACACGAGAGTCACAGAGACAAAAACACTGAAAGTAAATGGATGGGGAAGAATATCATGCAAACAGCAACCACAAGAAAGCTGGAGTGGCTGCACTAACATCAGACAAAATAGACTTTAAAACAAGAATACTAGAAATAGTGACATTTTATAATGATGAAATGGTCAATAGTTCAAGACATAACAATTAAAAACATATATGCATCTATTAACGGAGCATTGAAATACATGAAACTTTTAATAGAAATGAAAACAGACAATTCAACAATAGTTGGAGACTTCAATACCCCACTTTCAATAATGTATAGAACAATTAGACAGAAGATCAACACGGAAATAGACGACTTGAACAACACTACAAACCAACCAGATCTAACAGACTTCTACAGAGCACTCCATCCAACAACAGAAGATACATTCTCAAGTACATAGGGAACATTCTCCAGAACAGATCAAATGTTGGGCTATAGAACAAACCCCAATAAATTTAAAAGCATAAAAATAATACAAAGTATGTTCTCCAACCATAATAAAATAAAATTAGAAATCAATAGTAGGAATAAATTTGGCAAATTCATCAATATGTGGGAATTAAACAACACATTCATGAATAACCAATGAGTCGAAGAAGAAATCTAAAGGGAAATCAGAAAACGCTGGTTCTTTGAAGAGATCAACACAATTGACAAACCTCTGTCCAGTCTGACCAAGAAAAAGAGAGAAGATTCAAATTACTTGAATCAAAAACAAAAGAGAGAAAACAACACTAAGATATCAC
The DNA here is from genome assembly GCF_020826845.1 of Diceros bicornis minor. Lineage (NCBI taxonomy): Eukaryota > Metazoa > Chordata > Mammalia > Perissodactyla > Rhinocerotidae > Diceros > Diceros bicornis. Next base: position 428,111 of record NW_026691113.1, on the reverse strand, counting down.
CTCACGCCCGTTAGAATGGCTATAATCACCAAGCCAAAAAACAACCAACACTGGAGAGGATGTGGAGAAACAGGAACCCTCGTACACAGCTGGTGGGAATGCAAACTGGTGCAGCCTCTATGTAAAACGGTATGGAGATTCCTCAAAGAATTAAAAATAGAGATGCCCTATGATCCAGCTATCCCACTACTGGGAATCTATCCAACAAACCTGAAATCAACAGTCCAAAGGGCCTTATGCACCCCTATGTTCATTGCAGCATTATTCACCATAGCCAAGAAGTGGAAGCAACCTAAGTGTCCCTCGACTGATGACTGGATCAAGAAAAGGTGGTATATATATACAATGGAATACTACTCAGCCATAAAAAAAGACAAAATCATCCCATTTGCAACAACATGGATGGGCCTGGAGGGTATTATGTTAAATGAAGGAAGCCAGAAAGAGAAAGACAAACACTGTATGATCTCACTCATATGTGGAATATAAACCAACACATGGACAGAGAAAACTGTATTGTGGTTACCAGGGGCAATGGGGGTGGGGGGTGGGCACAAGGGGTGAAGGGAGACATATATATGGTGATGGACAAACAAAAACGTACAACCCAAAATTTCACAATGTTAAAAACTATTAAAACATCAATAAAATAAAAAGATAAAACTGGAGGAAAAAAAAAAAAGAGGACAAGATTACCAACCTTACAGAAACAAAAAGGATTATAAACAAATACTATGAATAATAGTACACAAATTAGATAACTTAGATGAAATACACAAATTACTAGAAAAACACAAACTACAAAAATGACTCAAGATAATCTGAATAAACCTATAATAAGTGAAGAGATTGAATCAGTAATCCACAAACTATGCACAAAGAAAAGCCCAGGCCTAAATGGTTTCACCGCTGAAATCTACCAAACACTCAAGGAAGAATTAACACCAATTCTTACAAAAAAAAAAAAAAAAAAAAAAGAAGAGGAAGAAACACTTTCCAACACATTTTATGGGGCTAATATTACCCCGATACCAAAATCAGACAAAGATGTCACAAGAAAGCAAAACTACAGGGGCCAGCCTGGTGGCGTAGAGATTAAGTTTGCACGCTCCACTGTGGCGGCCCAGGGTTCACAGGTTTGGATCCCGGGTATGGACTGATGTACTGCTTGTCAAGCCATGCTATGGCGGTGTCCCATATGAAAAAAAATAAATAGAGGAAGATGGGCACGGATGTTACCCCAGGGCCAATCTTCCTCTGCAAGAAGAGGAAGATTGGCAGCGGATGTTAGCTCAGGGCTTATCTTCCTCACCAAAAAAAAAAAAAAGAAAGAAAACAAAACTACAGACTAATATCTCTTACGAACATGGATGTAAAAGTCCTCAACAAAATACTAGCAAACTGAATCTAGCAATATATAAAAAGAATTATACACCATGACCAAGTGGGATTTATCCTAGGGATGCAAAGTTGGTTAAACATCCAAAAATAATTAATGTAATACATCATACAAATAGAATGAAAAACAAAAAATCACAAGACCATCTCAGCAGATGTAGGAAAAAGCATTTGACAAAATCTAACACGCTTTCATGGTTTAAAAAAAAACTCAATAAACTAGGAACAGAAGGGCAGTTCCTCAATATAAAGGGCATCTACAAAAAATCTCCAGTTAACATCATACTTAATGGTGACATACTGAATGGTTTCCCTTTAAGATTAGGAACAAGACAAAGATTTCCACTCTTGCCATTTCTATTCTAAATTGTAGCGGAGGTTCTAACCAGGGCAATTAGGCAAGAAAAAGAAATAAAAGGCATCTATATCGGAAAGGAGGAGGTAAAACTATCTCTATTTGCATGAAGTGATCCTGTATATAGAAAATCCTAAGGAATCTACCAAAAAACTATTAGAAGTAATAAATGAGTTCAGCAAGGTTGCAGGATACAAGATCAATATACAAAACCCAATTGAATTTCTATACATTTGCATTGAAAAACCCAAAAGTAAAATTAAGAAAACAATTCCATTCACAATAGTATCCAAAACCAGGAATAAATTAACCAAAGAAATGCAAAACTTATACTCTGAAGTTGATTCTAAATTCATACGGAATTCTAAGGCAACAAGCTAGAACTAACAAAACAATTCTGAAAAAGAAGAATAAATAGTGTAAGACTCATACTTCCTAATTTCAAAAGTTACTACAAAGCAACAGTTGTCAAGACAGTGTGGTACTAGTACAAGGACAAACATACAGATCAATGGAACAGAACTGAAAGACCAGAAATAAACCTATACACCTATAGTCAACTGATTTTTCACAAGGGTGCCAATGGTGCTGTGACAATTGAATAGCTATATGCAAAAGAATGAAGTTAGACCCTAACCTTATCCCATAAGCAAAAGTTTACTCAAAATGGATCATACACTTAAATTTAAGAGCTAAAACTATAAAACACTTAGAAGAACACACAGGCATAAATCTTCATGACCTTGTATTTGGCAATGGACTCTTAGATCTGACACCAAAAGCAGAAGCAACTAAATAAATGAATAAATAAGTTAAACTTCATCATCAAAATTAAGGAACATGAGAAATGTAAAGTTCCTGCTTTAAAATTTCATCAGGGGCAAGCAACTAATTCAAATGGAATGCAGTCATCTAAAGGACATCTTTTTAATGAGAAATGCTATTACTAAAGGAGACTTGGGCTGTTTTAAATGATATTTAGCCCAAAGCAACAAGGGAGGTATTTCAGCAGGTGACTGCTTCCACTCCCATCTATAAATTCTTCCCCAGTGACTCAGTGCCCTTGCCTGATCAGTATTTTATGTTGATGACAAATCTCGCACACAACTCACTTATCATTGCTTGAAAAACTTACAAGAAGTGCTACTGTTTAACAAAACTGAAAAAATACATTTTGTCCTTTATGGAAAATAAGGAAGAAAGTATCAGGAAAGGAAAGAATAATTTAGCCCAAATACTTGGTAAGAAACAGGAATACAAAAACAAATAACCAGAAATTGCTAGTATATGTATCAGCCATCTCAGAAAGAAGAAACAGGCCACTTTATTTCCTTTAAGGCCTGACATTTTTCTCTCTGCCCTTTTCCTACACCCTCCATTGTGTGGTCTCTAAGCAGCCCTACTGTGAGCAGCTGTAGACGCTAATTCGTGGTTCACTGAGGTGTCAATTGAGTCTTAAACCAAGGAAACAACAGCTGCAAAACAATACTTGGCTCTGGTGCAAATATTTTCAAAGGTAGACTAAAGTTTCAACTGTTATTTTAGATAAACAAAACCCCAAACCATAACCTTCCATCAAGTCACAAAACAAAAGAACACGCGGCCGGAGTTTAATTCATTGCGTAGCGACATTTCTCATCTTGTTGCCACTATTTAGACAGGCTTTCAGGACTTTACCTTGACAAACGACTTCCTTCACTAGATGAAAAACTAGCTTCCGAAGCGATTTTGTTAGTTGTCTTTGTCTTGAATGTACCGCTGCCAATATTCAAACCTGTGAGAAGCACAAACATGGAGAGGGAGTGTCAGCCACCACGCAGCAACGAGTGAAGAAGAGGGCTCACAATAACTTTGGTGAAACAAATGTCAACAGGGGAAGATGCTGCTCAAGCCACAGAAGGCAGGGAGCTTCTGAGGCAAGGAACATGTTGATAGAACTCTGAAAGGAAGTGGAGCGTTTTCCGGTGATACTTAGAAGCCACAAAAAATAAAAAATAAAATCATTCGAAGAGCTCTATTCCAAATGACCACGATGCACATGTGAGCACACGGGTCTCTACTACAGCACCATGCACTGGATAATTCACCTTGTTATAACACATGGGCAGCAAGGGATCATCAAAATAATGGGTGCTGGGAACCAGGTCTCAGAAATAACTGACACCGCTGGATGACAGTTACCCACCCCACCCACCCTTAAGCCCTCTGCCAAATCCTCTGTTTTTCCATCTCCCAGGAGAGACTGAATCTCCATTGAAAACCATCAAGGCCACTCTTTAACCAGCCTGAAAAAGTTGATGGGGAAGATGCACAATCCACCTCTTTCCTGGAGCCAGGGGAACCAGACTGTTCCCATGATGCTATCAGCGTGCAGGGCAATCCTTGACCTCTGCCCCCTGGGTGACTTCAGCCTTGGATGTTTCTGCTTCAATTCTGATTCTTAACTGGCAGTCACCTGAGATCATGGATAGAGAGTGCATGGGTGTCTCTGCAAAAGGCATTTGCTGAGTTTCTATCCTGTAACCTGCTTGCCTGCATGTAACCTCTGCAGCCAAGCCATTCTCTTAACAATGTGTCCGTGCTCAGCCTGAAGAGGGTTTCCATGTGCTTACCAGCATAAGGCCTTTTCAGACATGGAAAGGAAGGCGCAAGGTTGCAGTGGCTTTCCTTAGTGACAGGTCCAGAGGCAGAGACCTAACACATCTGATGCAGAAAGTAACTGAAACATGCACTGCTTCTGCAATAGTCAGATTTGGGGTGGCTCCTGAGTTCAGGGTGCCCATCCTCACCACTACCTGTAACAGCAGTAGCGGGGTACGCTAACCACGGGGTACGTGGCTTCCATTTCCCTCCACCCTGCCAGCCTGCCTCCTGCTTCTCTTTGGAGCTCAGAGAAGTCCCCAGGATCAGAGTGAGAGCGAGAGAGTGAGAGTGAGAGTGAAAAGTATTGTGTGAGCACACGTAAACTAAACGCCAGAGGCCGTATCTGACCTGAGAAACGGCTGACACCACCAGAAGGACTTCTATGATCCCAACGCAGGAAAATGTGGAATCTTGCAAAGCACATAGTGTAAATTTGAGTGTGGAGTGAGGGAACTGAATCTAGGGGTGCTTGATTATACAACCTATAAAGTATCACTTATGAATAAATTAATAAACAAATACATTAATCATTAGTATATTAACAGTACCAACATTTTTGTGTGTGTGTGAGGAAGATGAGCCCTGAGCTAACATCCATGCTAATCCTCCTCTTTTTGCTGAGGAAAACCGGCTCTGAGCTAACATCTATTGCCAATCCTCCTTCTTTTTTTCCCCAAAGCCCCAGTAGATAGTTGTATGTCATAGTTGCGCATCCTTCTAGTTGCTGTATGTGGGACGCGGCCTCAGCATGGCTGCAGAAGCGGTGCGTCGGTGTGTGCCCGGGATGCGAACCGGGCCGCCAGTAGCGGAGCACGTGCACTTAACCGCTAAGCCATGAGGCCGGCCCCCAACATTTTTGATATACATCCAAGGGACTACAACTTATGTCAAATTTACTCATCCTTTGAACTTGTCCAATTAACTATCCATATAAAATAAACTTACCAAACATAGATGTGTGGAGTCACCTTCCAACCACGTGTGTCTGCTAACTGGCTGTAAGGCTCCGAGGGAGGTGCTACTCTCTTGTCGCCTCCTTTTGTGAAATGAGGGGGTTGGATAAATACTTTCTAAATCTCTCTGGATTCTAATTCTGTGACTCAAATGTGAAGAAAGTGGTGAAAAGCAAACGGTTAAGGGCTCACGAGTGCTACATCTTTCCAAAGTGATGAAGCCCTCCATCGGGGCAGAGGCCCTGCTTCATACCTCAGCCAACTACAATGTCTCACATTCGCGGAGTTCACATAACACCCAGCACCACCGCGGCCAGCAGTCGCCGAGGGCTGCTCTCTAACAGGCCCTGTGCTGGGCATTTCGCCTGCAGTGGCTCACTGAATCCTCAAAACAACCAAAATAACAGAATTTTGCAGCAACCAATTCTAACACTAATATTATCTAGGAAATAGCTCTCTGAAGACAGACAGCTAAGTCTAATGCACCATATGTCCCTCGAAAAAATGCCTGTCTGATATAGACATCTTTGAGACAATTGGGAAATCTGGATATGGCCTGGGAATTATGTGATGTTAAGAGATCACTGTTCATTCTGATGGGTGAAATTATGGAATGGTGGTTTATGTAAGGATAAGGAAGTGACTAAGGTGTACTTCCTTCTGTATGAATCCATTTACTTGCACAAAGGGAGCTGAAGTGACATACTAAAAAAAACGTGTAATAAAATAAAAACCAATGAAAATAATAAAAATGCAATAAAGTATACGAAAACAAAGAAAATTACAATTAAAACAAAAATCCTAGATTGAAGGAAATACACTTAAGCTTAAAATTTAGCTTTACTGGGATTTACAGTCTTTTCATTTAAAAAACCCAAAGTTTTCCAACATTCTGGTGAGGGAAAATAGCCCAGGATGATGTTCCCCATTGATGATTAAGAAACTGGAAGATGTGGGAAAAGAAAGAATTTGGGGTGTCTCCTGTGGTACTTAGCGACAAGTTACTATCATGACATGCCAGGTATAATCCAAGGGCCTGTAAGGACCATCGCCATGCCAGGGCTGGCACATATCCAGGAGGGAAGACTCTTCCAAATTCTTGTTTGTTAAGGACTGAAAAAGTACTGGCTGATTCTGATCCAGTGATAGCTTATTACAAAGCAAACTCCAGAAACTTTCAAAGAATGACCACCCTTCCCTGAGCACAGCACTAGCTGCTGCCTTGGGTCACCTAGACACTGGCTGTGAGTGCTGAATCTGCTCACTTACCTGACAGTTGTGATGCAGAAGCATCTGCCTTTTGGAACCTGTCTTCAGTTTGATTTGTATTATCCTGAAGGGTAGACCACTTCAGCAACTGGTAGGCTTTTGTTTCTACAGATTTAAAAAAAGGCACAGATAACTGGATATCCACATGCAAAAGAATGAAGTTGGACCCTTACCTTATACCATACACAAAATCAACTCAAAAAGGGTTAAAGACTTAAACATAAGACTGAAAACTATTAAATTCCCAGAAGAAAACATAGGAGAAAAGCTTCAGGACATTGGTTTTGGCAACGATTTCTTGGATATGACACCAAAAGCACAGTCAACAAAATTAAAAATAGACACACAGGACTATCTCAAACTTAACTTTTGCATGTCAAAGGAAACAATCAACAGAGTGAAAAGGCAACCTACACAATGGGAGAAAATAACTGAAATCATATATTTGAAAAGGGGTTAATATCCAGAATATATAAGGAACTTCTACCACTCGACAACAATAACAAAAATCAAATAACCCGATGAAAAATGGGCAAAGTGCTTGAATAGACATTTCTCCATATACAAATGGTCAATAAGCACATGAAAAGATGCTCAAAATCACTAATCACCAGGGAAACGTAAATCAAAACCACAATGAGATATCACCTCACACCCATCAGGATGGCCACTATCAAAAGAACAGAAAATCAGCGTTGTGGAGGATGTGGACAAATCGGAACTCTTGTGCACTGCTGGTGGGTGTAGCTATTAGGGAAAACAGTATGGAGCTTCCTCAACAAATTAAAAATAGAATTACTATATGATCCAGCAATCCACTCTGGGTATATATCCAAAAGAACTAAAAACAGGATCTCAAAGAGTTATTGGCACACCCTTGTTCATCACAGCATTTTCCACAATGGCCAAGAGGTGGAAGCAACCCAAATGTCCATCAATAGTTGAATGGATAAAGAAAATGTGGCATATACATACAATGGAATATTATGCAGCCTTTAAAAAGAAGGAAATCCTGTCACATACTACAGTGTGGATGAACCCTGAGGACCTTATACTAAGCGAAATAAGCCAGTCACAAGAGGCCAAGTACTGTATGATTCCACTCATATGAAGTAACAAAAGTGGTCAAAATCATAGAAACAGAAAGTGGAAAGGTGGTTATTAAGGGCTGGGAAGAAGGGGGAGGGAGTATCAGTGTTTAGTGGGTATAGTGTTTCAGTATTGCAAGATGAAAAAGTTCTAGAGATCTGTTGCACAACACTGTGAATATACTTAACACTACTGAGCTGCACACTTAAAAACAGTTAAGATGGTAAATTTAAAGTTGTGTATTTTTTACCACAATTAAAATAAAAAGTAGAATTTGTCCATGACAATTCAGGTTTCTGCCTGTTGTCCCAGCATAATAATTAATAGAGTTGTCTTTTGTTAATCAAAAGTTTCCTAATTTAGACAATAAATTATATGGTGATGCTACTTAAGAGACATATGAAGCAAATGCAGTGCAATGGCACAGTTTGGCTACTCATCAAAAAACATCAACTGAAAAGATATCTGCTTGGCTCCTGACTGAACACTGATTGGATATATGATATTGCTAAATTGTTATTAACTGCTTTAGGTGTGAAAAAAATACACAGAAACACTGAATTTTCTACTACCTAGAAACAAGTTTCTTGAATTCCTCCTACGATGTTAACACTTTTCAAATGCATGCAAATTAGTTTTTTGAACTGTCCCTTTTTAGAAACTCTGAAAACAAACAAACAAAAAACAATTTAGTTGAACCCAGGTTTCAAGACTCGAAGTCAAGTTGTATGAATGTATTTGAGGTGGCCAAATTCTAGTCGTTATTTTGAGTGGGTCTGTGGATAGGTTCACCTCACAGTAAAACGGTTTCTCTCCAGTCCAGGCCTTGCAGAAGCGGCTACAGGAATGAATCAGAGGACACATAACTGACTGCCTTGGTTGGGCAGCTGCTCCTCTGCAGCTCTCGCTGCCCTGGGCCTCAGGCTTGCACATTTGAGTGTGGGGTCTCTGGGCTGAGTGAGGGGCGGGAAGGTCAGGAAGGGGAGGCGGCAGCAGGATGAGCTGGGGGACCCACCGCTGAGAAAATCTAACCAGGCTCATGGTAGGGACAGAGAAGAGCATCTGCAGGGAGCAAAGCCAGGTGCCCCAGAGGGGTCAGCAGCAGCCTGGGCACCCACAGGACACCCTTACCCTGCAGGACTGTTAACAGTGTCTGCTGTAAGTTAAAGTGGGGAAGACTGTTGGGAAAAACAATAAATAATGATCACGTAAAGAACCTGAGAGACACAACTTTCCCATTACCTCAAGGCTCAAGGATGCCTGGATGAAAGAGAGGCTGGAGAAATAGAGTTTTAGCACAGACATAACAAAACAGCATCCACGTCCACATCTCCAACGTGGCCACAAACAAAAGGAGTCCTGCTGTCAGCACCGGAGGCTGGCAATCACTGCTTTCCTGCTTTTGCTGGTTCAATTTAAGAACTTAACCATGAGCCCCTTATTACTGGATTAAAACTACCGTCACACTGACGAATACAAATGTAACTTATCTTGCCCTACTGAGAATCAATCAAGATAAAAATAAGTACTTAAAATGAGCATCATATTTTGAAATATTAAATGCTATATAGTTAAAATATGTACAGATCAGGGACTCAACTCTGAAAATAATAAATCCTAAGGCAACACTTTTTAACATTGCTGGATTGTGATATTAGTTGGGCAAACCTGAACTAGTATTTTGACAAATTTAATAAAGAAAACACCAGATGTCATGCATGCAGAAGGGGAAAGTACTGTTTTGCATAACTTCTGTATATGTGTTGGGTACTGGCCTAGGACAGAAAGTGTTTCTTGCTGTAAATTAGTCCCACTGTCCTAGGACAGCATCATAACACTCTCCTGTCAGTCCTACTACCTATATTACTTCAGATTTGTGGTAAGGTACTTTTGGGAGAGGAGAAGTATCAATAAAATCAAAGAATTCTAAAAAGGTAAGGAATCACTGTAAAAGAGGTAAAAATGTTCTGTTTTGTTTTTATTCTATAAAGATCAACCAAAAAGTTTTTCAGCTTTTAGGATATAAGTCCAGATCATAATGACCATATGCTATTTCTGCACTCAATTATACTGACTTGGTCAAGGAAAAGAGAGCAAAGATAAAAGTTAAAAAAAAAAAAGAATAGCAAAAGAAAAAAAGAGTAGCTTCTTGGTAAACAAAGGCTCCTGGCAGCTGGAAGCTGGAGTTAGGCTTTCCTCTCATCTATTGTTGTGAGGTAAATCATCTGACTCCAGTGAGCTGGCTCTCCTGCTCCTCAGAAAACACGTGCCTTTTATTTTTAGGAGAAGATTTTCGTGAAAAATATAAAGCTAGTAGTTGTGAGTTAATTTCACATTTGGGAGGATTAAGTATTCTGTCCAAATATAGGACAGTACGGATATTATCACTGGTCTGAGTCTAGCAAAGGAGGAATGTGAAGTGAATTCACATTAGCAGCAAGGGACCATTTTACCACTCTGGAAAAGAAAGGCCATTTCCATGTTCCACACACTTTCCATTCTGGTTTCCTTCTCTTCCTTCCTCTTATTCTTTTTTTTTTTAATTGAAGTATAATCGACATACAGCATTATATTAGTTTCAGGTATGCAACATAATGATCCAATATTTGTACATATTGTGAAATGATCACCACAGTTAGTTAACATCAGTCACCATACATAGTTACAAAGTTTCTTTTCTTGTGGGTGAGGAATTGTAGGATCTACCCTTCCCTTGAGATCTTTGTTAACTAAAATTCATTCAAGTGACTTTTCTCCAGGCCCCCAACAGACCATAAAGTAAACTGAGATAATGAACCTTTGAAGTCATAGTATTAGCTCTGTAAATATGACACTACAGTCTCAGATGAATAATTAACCCTCAGAGCAAGGAGAAGAGCTCATGCTAAAGAGGAAATAAGAGAACGCAGCGCCTCAAAAGCGGTGAGGATGTCAGCAGGTTAACCAGGATCATTTAAACCACCTTCAACCTATTCCTGGATAGTACTTTTTTTTTTTTTAAATGTTTATTTATTTATTTATTTTTTTCCCCCAAAGCCCCAGTAGATAGCTGTATGTCATAGATGCAAATCCTTCTAGTTGCTGTAGGTGGGACACGGCCTCAGCACGGCCTGAGAAGCGGTGCGTCAGTGTGCGCCTGGGATCCGAACCTAGGCCGCCAGCAGCGGAGCGCGCGCACTTAACCGCTAAGCCACAGGGCCGGCCCCTGGGTAGTACTTTTACCACACAAAATCAATGGGCTCAAATTTGGTAACAGACAGAAAACAACCATTGCTGACTGACCTTTCATCCTGGGACCATTCCATTAGGACAAACTATACAAAAATTCCCCAAATGCCCATATTTTCTAACAAATTTTGGAAAACTATATCCCAAAATTCTAAGGAACTTGGCTTTAAGATCATAGGAAAAAGTCAGTCATATAGGAGAAGGAGAGATAGAACATTCTTAATTCTATACACATACCCAACTTTTTTCATCTCAGAAAAAGCCTGAGTCCTGGGTAAGTACACTAGTCCCCCAGTTAATCCACCAAACTACTTACTGGTCCAATGAATTGCTATAAAAAGAAGCCTGCAAATACGAAACCCAAAACAGATACATTCTATCTCTAGTGATAAAGTTTCTGATGATGTAGTATATAATACCTGTACCTTTTTGATGAGAGAAGTATTCTTACTAGAAAAATCCATTGTGGGGCCAGCCCGGTGGCGCAAGCGGTTAAGTGCATGCGCTCCGCTGCAGCGGCCCGGGGTTCCCTGGTTTGGATCCCAGGCGCGCACTGACGCACCACTTGTCAAGCCATGCTGTGGCGGCGTCCCATATAAAGTGGAGGAAGATGGCCATGGATGTTAGCCCAGGGCCAGTCTTCCTCAGCAAAAAGAGGAGGATTGGCAGATGTTACCTCAGGGCCGATCTTCCTCACACACACACAAAAAAATCCATTTGGCTTGCCACTCTAATAAATCAAATTTCCCAATGACAGGAACCATGTTGGTTCTTCCATCCACAGTACAAGTACTTTGTACTTGGATGTGCTATTAATAAATATTTCTTGAACATCACTTTAAAGTCAATCAGACTATAAATTAAAATTTTCACCATAAGTAGATAATGAATGGTAAGAGGCAATACATTAAAGGTGCAACGCTGCTCTAAAAGAGAACATATCCCCTCATATACAAGGATGCCCACTTGGCTTTTCACTGTTGCTGGGACTGTTGGAAAGAAAGAGTGATGGCATCACAGTGTAACAGAAAATTCTAGTGGTGCCATGTGGGTTGGGGAGGCAGGCTGTATGGAAGGTCTGCCCCAACGGCCTCCGTGTCATTCCTATGCCCCTAGCCTTGATTTCCTCATTTTTAAAAGGCGAGATCTACCTTAGTTTGTTACGTAGGTTCCTTCCACTCCTAAAAGAGATTTGATGCTATTAGAGTTATTTTTCATTGCAGAATTGGTTTTCAACAGTTTCCATGTTTTCTACACAATTCCACCTAGTACCTCCAATCAATAATAAAAAATTATACATGAGCTTTCATGAGTTGGATATTATAATAAGTGCTCAAAATGTATAACACTGATGTTGTTCCTATTTAACATTAAAGATTCCAGTGTCCTCATATTTACATTCAGAAAAGGAAAGCTGGCTTAGATATACACTTAGAAGAACTTATTAACTCATATTTAATCGTATGACAAAAATGACACCAGGGCAAGGGATATTAGGATTAAGCAAATTAATTAGATACAAAGTTCCTAGCCTCTAAAGCTGAATTCCTAGTAAGTTTAACCGTTTGTCACCTTCTGTGTTACCACAACTTCAAAATGATTTGTTTTCTTAAAAGGCTGGAGGGTAGGGGTGGGGGGAATGACTTATGAATTAACCAGGGATTGTTTGGATATAATTATAAACTGCAAATCACCATGATTTCAATGATATTCAGACTTTTAAAGCTATTTTATAAAAAAAGAAAAGAAAGCAAATTAGACCTTTGCTAAGAGATTATTTATGAGTAAGGAACTTATACATTCATGACTGAGTGTTCGACAATACATTCCCAGTGGAATGATCTCTAAAAATGTCTATAATTAAAAACAGAATAGTAAAAAAAAATTCAATGGCTTACTCTCTTGTTGGTGAGTTAGTGGAGGATTCTTTTTTTGAATCAGGAGAGCTTAGAGTTTGCAAAATACAATTATGTTTTTCGGTGGATAGGGCACCTCTTTCTTGCTCAGAGTGGATTAATTTTAAGGCCTCTATTCCATCTTCTCCCTCCATCTTGTCACTCGGATCTGGCTGTGGTTCTGGACTCTCTAAAATCAGACCATCTTCACTTACGGCAACTGTGAGGTCACTGCTGCTGCTCAGACTTTCCTCTTCCTGCTGTTGCTGCATTTTCCTGAAGGGCTTCTGTGCCTCGGGGTCCCCGTGAGGAGGATGATCTGGAAGAGGGGATATGAAGAGACTACTGATCACTAAGTGCAGGGAGAAGCGAGGTAAGACGTTCCACCTCACGGAGTGGGATTATTCATCAGTTAAAACATGTAGAAACAATCCATGATTAATTACAGTATTTAAAAACTCATTAAAAATATTTTATTAAATATATTAAAAATATAACAATGAGTTTAAAAATCAGAGAATTCGCTTGTAAGAATATTTCCACATACATATTTAAGAATTCATTAGAATGGAATTTGTTGGCAAAGTCACCACTGTACTTTGTTTTTTGACAAAAGATAAAATTAGAGAGTACACTTTGTTCTTACATAAGACCACTACCACCCAGAAAAACTAAATACCAACAAAAATCAGCCTCTCACCCCACCTGAGAAACCTTCCTGAGCAGAATGCTTCTCTTGAGAACACTTACTTTCAGATGCACAGTATTCTGAGACTGATATCGGAGCGACTGGTAGTCTGGCACTGTCTTCCTTGACTTCAATATGTTCCCGTGTCAGTATTTCTCCCTCTGATGCCCCTGATCTGCTGGAACTGTCACACTTTAAATCAGTGGTTCTGCTCCCTGGACGTAATCTTCCCCGTAACAGGGAATGGAGTTCAGCAGACTTTTTGCTTTCAGATAAATTACTCTTGCCGTGACGTGAGTTGCTTCCTATCTCCAAGCAATGAGTCTGTTCCTCCTCAGACAATGGGCTGGCTGTCACTGGCGTTTTCTCACCAATCTGAAGAGATGTCCTTCCATCTATTTTGTCAGACTTATTTAAGCACTGTGTGCCACTATTAGTGCAGACTACATAGCTGTCTGTCACATCACTGCTCTGGCTGTCTGTCGCTGTGAACGTGGGTCAGGAATTGTTCTGAAGTTCTTCGTGGGTTGGGGAGATTTCTGCTCTGTACTAACATCTCCAGCGCTTGGGATGGCTGACATTTGGCGGCCCATAAAGATTGTTGCTGGTTGATACAATCCTCTTGACACAGCTGTCCCCAAGTTAATCCCTGCCTGCATTGCAACCTGCAGCACCAAAAGAGACGTGAGTTAAATGTATTGTGTATGAACAATTAGGTTGTTTAGGTTGTTTTCAGAAATGAAATGAGGTAAAGGAAGCATGACCATTGAAATCAACAGCTACCATGTTTATAAAACTCATGGCTTCCTACAAAATGAATGAGCAAAAAACTGGTATAGTCCATACTCTTTAATTTTAAAAACAGTGTTGGTTCACAAAGCAAATATTGTCAAGGAACTATGGAATCTATATTTTTCAAAAAGAAATGCATACATTGCACAACTATGTGAATGTACTTAACGCGACTGAATTGTACACTTAAATGTGGTTAAAATGGTAAATTTTATGTTATGTATATTTTAGCACAAGCCAAAAAAAAAAGCTGTGAGTTCTAGCCACTTTCCTCAGAGATGCTCAGATTTGATGGAGCTAGGAAGGTACCTGATGGCAAAAAAAAAAAGGGAGAGGGAGAGAGAGAGATGCATACAAAGGACTACCAGAGGTTTCAAAACTCTATTTCTGGTATTATGTGTAATATAAAAAACCCTCCAATAATCACATTCAAGATTGCATTATAATATTCTGCATATGTGCAAACAGCCATAATTTCTAGTCAACCTCAAATAACAACAACAGTTTTTCCTGAACATCTTCAAATAATTTTAAATACATTTAAAGCAATTTAAATTTACTGGCATGTCTATCAGGAGAATGAACATTGTCTCTTCCTTGAAAAGAGAGAGGGGAGGGGAGAGGTGGAAAAAGAAACAGAAGCAATTGGTTCAGTGGCTTGATCAAGGACACGCAGTGGGAAGCAGAACTGGAAGTAACAACCCTGAAGCCTTGAGGAATTTAAGTGCTTTTCTTCCAAAGAGACCAAAGCATCTCCACATATACAGTAGCATTTAGTTCACAGAGCCCTACAGAATAGATGGGGAGACGTATTTGCACCCCTTTTCTGCATATGGAAAAACTGAGGCCCAAATGTTCAGACAGAAAATGCCATAAACACAGCTGAAACAGAATCAGGTGTTGCTTCTCTTCAAATATACCATCTCTTCTATTCCAAAAAATAAAAGAAACAACTTTGATGTTAAAAACAAATGAACAGAGATGTCAGAGAAAATGGTAGAATAAGAACCTCTCAAAATTCTATGTTTCATAAAAGAAACAGTGACACCGGAAAACATCTTCGACACTGGAAAATAACTTAGAATTCCGGAGATTAACCACAGGCTTGCAGCAATCAGGGGAGCATTTACTCAAGAAAAACAACTGAATCTTGGTAGGAACAGTACACTTTATGGTGCTTTAACTTGTCCTATTCTCATTTCCCACTCTTCAGGTCTGCGGTAACTTTGAAAATCCACAGCCTGTAACCCAGCAGTCTAACAGCTACTGGAAGGAGTGGAAAAGAGATGGAATTCCTTCAACGCCCCATGCTCAGAGAACTGTCATTACGTGACTTATCTGGTGGTTTCCTGGAAGGCTACACTCACAAGACTGTCTTTATTTGACTTGACTTGGAGCTCACACAGTGCAAAAAGCCTTCTCCTTGGGGATATTTGTCAAAAATAATCAGAGACAGGGGCCGGCCCAGTGGCGCAGGCAGTTAAGTGCACGCACTCTGCTGTGGCAGCCCAGGGTTCGCCGGTTCGGATCCCCAGCATGCACTGACGCACTGTTTGTCGAGCCATGCTGTGGCGGCGTCCCATATAAAGTGGAGGAAGATGAGCACGGATGTTAGCTCAGGGCCAGTCTTCCTCAGAAAAAAGAGGAGGATTGGCATCAGATGTTAGCTCAGGGCTGATCTCCCTCACAAAAAAAAAAAAAAAAATCAGAGACAATTGTTTAACATCAAGGCTGTATATAAAAGTTGGGCAGTAGATAACAGTTGGGCAAACAACAGGCTAACCAAAAACCTTAAAAGGAAAAGCTGGTTAACAAGATGTCCATAGGGGGCTTTGAAAAGCTCCAACACACTCCTGGAAATCCAGATGGCCACCTGCACGCTCAGGCCTTGGGCATGCTCAGGAAAAGTCCTGAGAAGGGCCTAAGCTCTCACCTCAGGCTCACCCTGAGGCTCTGTGCAAGCACTTAGCAAAGGTCAAGGTGGAATTGTAAACTGCCTGGATGAGGGCTGAAGGTGTGCCCGAAGACACACTCAAAGCCCCTTGGCAAAGACTGTGAAACTTACTGGTTTTAGGCATTTCAAAAAACTCTGTCTAATCATTAGCTGATCACTAATAAGTGAATAGAACCTTCAGTGACCACACATGACAAAAAAATACTTTACATAATTAGTCCAGAAAGTCAGTAAACAAACAGCAACAACAAACTCTGAGAGGAAGAGAATCAGATGTTCAGAGTTGTCATATTTTATTATTTTCAAATGTCCAAATTGTAACAAAAAATTATGAGACATGAAAAAAAACAAGACAATAAAGCCCATACACAGGAAAAAAAAAAAAAGCAGTCAAAAGAAACTATCCCTGAGGAAGCCCAGATGTTGGACTTACTAGAAAAAGGCTTTAAATTAGCTATTTTAAATACGTTCAAAGAACTAAGGGAAATCATGTCTAAAAAAATAAAGGAAAGTATGAGAACAATGTCCAAAAAGAGATTATCAATAAAGAGATAGAAATTATTAAAAAAAAAAAAAAAAAGAACCAAATAGAAATTCTGCAGTTGAAAAGTACAATCACCAGAATAAAAAATTCACTAGAAGGGTTCAGCAGCAGATATAAATAGGCAGAAGAAAGTATCAACAAACTTGAATATAACTCAATTGAGATTATCAGACTGAGGAAAAGAAAGAAAAAAGAATGAAGGAAAATGAACAGAGAGAGATCTGTGGGACACCATCAAGCATACCAGCATAGGCACAATGAAAGTCCCAGAAGGAGAAGAGAAAGAAAAAGGTGCAGAAAGAAATTCTGAAGAAATAATGGCAAAAACTTCCCAAATTTGACGAAAAACATTAATCTACACTTTAAAGAAACTCAACAAAGTCCAAGTATGATAAACTCAGAGATCCTTACCTAGATACATCATAATCAAACTATTGAAAGCCAAAGAAAAAGAGAGAATCTTGAAAGTGAAAACAGAGGAGTGACTCCTCATATATAAGGGATCCTCAATAAGATTAGCAGTTGATGTCTCATCAGAAACCATGGAAGCCAGCAGGCAGTAGGATAACATACTCAAAGTGCTGAAAGAAAAAGACTGTCAATCAAGAATTCTATATCTACCAAAACTTTCCTTCAAAAATGAAGGAGAAATTGAGGTATCCCTTGCTAAACAAAAACAGAGAAAATTTGT
The DNA here is from genome assembly GCF_020826845.1 of Diceros bicornis minor. Classification (NCBI taxonomy): domain Eukaryota; kingdom Metazoa; phylum Chordata; class Mammalia; order Perissodactyla; family Rhinocerotidae; genus Diceros; species Diceros bicornis. Next base: position 410,612 of record NW_026691113.1, on the reverse strand, counting down.
CATTACCATACCCGCCTTACAAGAAATACTACAGGGAATCCCTCAGGCTGAAATGAAAGGACACTACACAGTAACTCACATTCATAGTAAGAAATAAATAGCACTAGTAAGGGTAACTACATTGGGAAATATAAAACAAAGCATAAATATATTTTTTGTTTGTTTGTAACTTCTTCTTCTCCTATATAATTTAAAAGACAAGTGCATCAAGCAGTAATTATAAATCTATGTTGATGAGTAGCATATAAGATATAAAGATATAGTTTGTATTACAATAACATCACAAGGGAGTGGGAAAAGAATGGAGCTATATAGGAGCAAAGTTTTTGTATGCTATTTAAATTAAATTGGTATTAATCCAAACTAGATTATTATAAGCTAAGATATTAATTATGACAGTAGGGTACCCACAGCAAAATAAATGACAGAGATTTAAAATGGTATACTAGAAAATATATATTTAGTGCAAAAGAAGGCAGCATGGAGGATTAAAGGAACAAAAAAAGATATATAGAAAACAAAGAGCAAAATGGCAAATGCAAATCCTACTTTTTCGATAATGACATTAAGTTTAAATGGAATAAATACTACCATTAAGGTAAGAGACTGGTAGAATGGATAAAAAACATGATCCAACTATATGCTGTCTAAAGAGACTCATTTTAGATTCAAAGACACAAAGAGGTTCCAAGCAAAGAGACAGAAAAGGGTATATGAACAAAGCCTCATGGAAAAAATACACTATGCAAACAGTAACCAAAAGAAAGCTAGAGCGGCTATATTAATATCAGACAAAATAGACTTTAAGACACAAAATTGTTACTTGAGACAAAGGACATTTTATAATGATAAAAGGATCAGTTTATGACAAATTTATAACAATGAGAAACAGATATCTATACCTATATCTATATATCTACACATATCTTAACAACAAAGCCCTAAAATACCTGCAGCGAAAACTGAGAGAATTAAAAGGAGAAATAGACAATTCAACAATAGTAGTTGGAGACTTCAATACCCCACATTCAATAATGGATAGAACAACTGGATAGAAGATCAATAAGGAAACAGAGGTCTTGAACAACTATAAACCAATGAGACCCAATAGACATATACAGAAGACTCAACCCACCCAACAGCAGAATACATATTCTTCTCAACTGCACATGGAACATTTTATATGTTAGGCCATAAATGAAGTCTCAATAAATTTAAAGGGATTGAAAGTATGAACTCTGCTGACAATAGAATGAAATTAGAAATCAATAAAGGAAGGAAATTTGGCAAATTCAAAAATATGTGGGAATTTAAAAACACACTCAAATAATTAATGGGTCAAAGAAAAAATCACAAGGGAAATTAGAAGATAGTTTGAGATGAATGAAAAGGAAAACACAACATACCAAAACCTATCAGAAGCAGTGCTTAGACTAGGGAAATTCATAGCTGTATGTGTCTATATCAAAAAAGAAGAAAGAACTCAAATCAGTAACCTAAACTTCCATGTTAAGAAATTAGAAAAAGAAGAGCAAATTAAATCCAAAGCAAGCAGAAGGAAGAAAATTATAAAGATTAGGGCAGAAATAAATGAATTAGAGAAGAGAAAAGCAGTACAGAAAATCAACAAAACCAAAAGTTGATTCTTTGAAAAGATCAACAAATTGAGATACCTTTAGCTAGACTGACCAAATAAATAAATAAATAAATAAATAAATAAATAGAGAGAAGATTTAAATTACTAAGTAAATCAGAAATGAAAATGGGTACTATGTTACCTACCTTACAGATATAAAAAAGATTATAAAGGCATACTAAAAATAATTGTATGCCAACAAATTAGATAACCTAGATGAACTGGACAAACTCTTAGATGGACACACACTAACAAAATCTACTCAAGAAGAAAGAGAAAATCTAAATAGGCTTATAACAAGTTAAGCAATTGAATTAGTAATCAAAAAACTTCCCCTAAAGAAAAGTCCAGGACCAAAGGCTTCACTGGTGAATTCTACCAGACATTTAAAGAATAATTAACACTAATCCTTCATCAACTCTTCCAAAAACAGGTGAGGAAGAAATACTTCTCAACTCATTCTATGAGGCCAGTCCCTAACACTGAAACTAGACAAAGATGTCACAAGAAAATTACAGACCAATATTTCTTATGAATATAGATGTAAAAATTTTCAATAAAATACTAGCAAACCAAATTCAGCAACATATAAAAGGGATTATACACCATGATCAAGGAGGATTTATCCTAGCAATGCAAAGTCGGTTCAACATATGACAATCAAGTAATGTAATATACCATATTAATAGAATAAAAGACAATCCCTCTGAATAATTATCTCCATAGACACAGAAAAAGCATTTGACAAAATCCAACATGTTCATGATAAGCAAAAAACACTCAACAAACTAGGAATAGAAGGGAACTCCCTCAACTTGATAAAATGCATCTAAGAAAAACCCACAGCTAACATCATAGTCAACGGTGAAAGATTGAAAGCTCTCTCCCTATGATTCAGATTAACACAAGAATGTCTGCTCTCATCACTTCTATTTAACACTGTACTGCAGATTCTAGCCAGGAAGTATGACAAGAAAAAGAAACGAAAGGCATCTAAACTGCAAAAGAAAAAGTAGTCACGTGCTGAATAATGATGTTTCAGTCAATGACGGACTGCACATATGACGGTAGTTCCAAAAGACTAGTACCATATAGCCTAGGTGTGTAGTAGGCTATACCACCTAGATTTGTGTAAGTACACTCTATGATGTTCGCACAACACTGAAATTGCCTAACAATGCATTCCTCAAAACATATCCCCATCGTTACGTGACGCATCACTGTAAATCTATCTCTATTTGAAGATAACGTGATCTTATATAAAGGACTCCACAAGGAACAAACAGAGCTAATAAACAAGTTCTGCAAGGTTGTAGGATACAAGATCAATATATAAATAGAAATAATGTACTTCTATACATTAGCAATAAACAATCTGAAATTGACATCAGAAAACAATTTCATTTACAATAGCATCAAAAAGAATAAAATACAACAGAATAAATTTAACAAAGAAGTGCAAGACAAATACACTGAAAACTATAAAACATTGAAGAAAAAAATTAAAGAAGACCTAAACAAATGGAAACACATTCTGTGTACAAGCAATGTAAGACTTAATATTGATAAGACAACAATACTCCTAAACTGATCTACAGATTCAAAGCAATCTCTATCAAAATCCCAGCTGGCATTTTTGCAGAAATTGACAAGCTGATACTAAAATTCATGTGGAAATACAAGGGACCTAGAATAGCCAAAAAAATCTTCCAAAGAAGTGCAAAGTTGGAGGACTCACACTTCCCAATTTCAAAACTTACTACAAAACTAGAGTAATTCTAGTCTGTACTGGTATAAGGACAGACATACAGATGAATGAAACAGAACTGAGAGTCCAGAAATAAATCCATGCATCTAAGTCAATTGATTTTTAAGACATCATCTTTTTAGAGCAATTTTAGGTTCAAGGCTAGAAGGGGCTGGAATTGGTTATTTCCTTTTCTCCACATAGAAGCCTAGGGCCTTCTGGAGTTGGGTATTTCCCTTCCCCTAGATCAGTTAGGTTCTGGTTAAATAGCTTCTCCTGAGGGCAGATACTGCTAAGAACAGAATGCTCTAGTGCATTTCAAAAATGGTTCCTTTTCCCCATTCCTCTACCTGAATTATGAGGGAATTTTTCTCCGATGTTCACTGTGAGGACCTGTAAACTCACAAAAGAGGGGAGTCTCCCTATGACTAGTCCCCCTGGAGTTTTTAATCTCTTGAACCTATTTACACTGAGCCTCCAGCAATTTGTCAGTTACAGTTGAGGTTTCTCTCCCTCAGCACTGGTTATTGTAGAGGTTTCAGCTCTGTTCTGGTAAGTTGTGATTTCTCTATGCACCTGGCAGTCCCTCCAATTTTAGGAGTAGTGGACTGCCCTATGATCTCACTTCTCTGACAGACTGAAGAAGAGTTGCTGATTTTTTGGTTTGTTTGTGTTTTTACTTGTTAGGATGGAGTGGTGACTTCTAAGTTTCTTACTTGTTGGACTGGCAAAGAGACTATATTGCAATTTTAACAGCTGCATATTATCCTGTTCTATAGATGCACCATAATTTATTTAACCAGTCTCATTTTGATGGACCTTGGTTTGTTTCCCACCATCTACCACTGCAAACCATGCTGCAACAATATCCTTGAGTGTATGTCTATCTGCAAACGTGAGAATATTAGTGGGACAGCTTCCTAGAAATAAAATTGTTGGGTCAAGATTGCCTTATAGGATATTGCAATTTCACCATCCAAAGAGGCCATTACGTCATTACTAAGCGTTTTCCATTATACCATATGGTTTAATTAGCAAAATTATATTAATCAACATTCTGATTTATCAATATGAACAGTATTTGTGATACAATGTGTCTTCTATTCCTTTTGTAATTGAAAAGCTGATATAATAACAAAGACAAATTTTAAAACAGGCAAAAATCACCTATTACCAGTACCCTAATGTAACAACTACTTTCATTTTTCCTATTCTCAAAATAAGTTATTTATAAAGATGGCTCCAAGTGATGTGCTACTGTGCTTGAGCTTCAGCTAGCTGCATGTGAGGACTCAGAGTAGGTACACAATAGCGGTCATTTAGTGAAGACCTGAGGCAAATCAGTGACCAGACTTGTGAGTTTGGAAGGCCTTGGATATTTCACTTTCAAGACCCATTTAGGGAGTGTTGATGAACCAATACCAGAGAAATTACTAACCCAGCTCAGGGAGTACACAGCAGTCCCTCCGTCTTTGTTGGTCTGTTAAAGGCCAAGACATAAAGCAAAGGTGTAGGCCTGTCTCAGAGATGAGAAAGCCACCTGGGAGGGCCAAAGGAAGTGCCTTGAGTTACTCCTTGCAACCAGTAGTTCTCAAACTCCTCTGACCCACTAAGAGAGGCAGAAGACTCCAGGCCCATTTCCACTGGACAAAGAATGCAGAGAGCCAAGAACTGGAGAGAAACAACAACAGTCTAAACGGTAACCGGTGCGATCAACAAAAGTAGCACAAAACCATGATTTAACTTACAGTAAACGCTTCCGTAACCACAGGAACTGAAAACAATGACCAATTCAAAAAAGCACGGTTAACAGTGGGTACTTCCTAAAAACAGGAGAAGTTACAATTCTCTGTGATACCAAGTAGTTATTAAGTGCCATTTTGCCAAGAATTCCAGACTTTTTAGAATATGGAACTCTGGGTCCTCAACAAACTCTAGTAATACACTAATTAATGAGAACATTATATTTTAGTGGCATGTAATAAATCAGGAGTTATAAAAAGATTACCCTTAATTATGCATAAAAATCAGTCTGGTGCATTATTCCCCCATAAGGATCAAAAGAGGCAACTTGTATTTGAGGATCTGCTGAGACCCAATAGGAATAAATAGAAAATTATTTAGGAGACTCAATAGGGAAAAAAGTTCTACTTTTTTGGAGGGGGAGAGGGGTAACTTTTTATTTTGATATAACTTCAAACTTACAGAAAAGTTGCAAGAATCATACAAGAAACTTCCCTAATACTCTTTAGCTGGATTTAACAATTGTTTATGTTTTGCCCCATTTGTTTTATCATTCTCTCTCCCTCTACATACATGCATGTGAGTATGTTTATATATATGCATACTATTTTTTCCTGAACCATTTGAAGGTAAGTTACAGACATCTTCCTTCTCTCCCCCTAAACAGTTCAGTATGTATTTCCAAATGTCCACAGGGACATTCTCTTTCATGAGCAGAGTTCAATGATTAAAATCAGGAAATTTTACATTGATACAATCTTATTTTTCATTCCACAGTCCACATTCAGATTTTGTCAATTGGCCCAATAATCTCCTTTGTAGCCAACTTTTTTCCAGGTTCAGGATCCAATCTAGGGTCATGTCTCTTAAATTTCTTTTAATCTGGAACAGCTCCTCAGTCTGTCTTTGTCATTCTTGACCTTGACATCTTTTTAAGAATATAGGCTGGCTACTTTGTAGACTGTCTCTCAATATGTGTTTGACTGATGTTTCCTCATCGTTACATTCCGGTAATGCATTTTCGGCAGGAAGACCACAGAAGTGTGTTTCTAGTTTTTAAGTGACAGGAATAATACTTTCATAAAGTAAGTTTTTTTTTTTCTTTTGTGAGGAAGATGGGCCCTGAGTTAACGTCTGCCAATCCTCCTCTTTTTGCTGAGGAAGACTGGCCCTGGGCTAACGTCCATGCCCATCCTCCTCCACTTTATATGGGACGCTGCCACAGCACGGCTTGAGAAGCTGTGCGTCGGTGCGCGCCCGGGGTCCGAACCAGCGAACCCCGGGCCACTGCAGCGGAGCGCGCGCACTTAACCGCTTGTGCCACCGGGCCAGCTCTGATAAACTAAGTTTATTGGGAGGGAAATTAACTTCCAATCTTTCTCCTATCAAACAAAATAGTTAGAAATATTCCCTTAAAAACTTGGCTTAAAAAAACAAAAAACAAGACTGACAATAATGTAATATCATTTTATACCCATTACATTAAATTTTTTAAAATTAAAATTATAACACTCAATCCTGGACTGGGTCCTGGAACAGCAAAGAGGCATTAATAGAAAAACTGGTGAAATCTGAATAAAGTCTGGAGTTTAGTCAATAGTGATGTACCTATGTTGGTTTCTTAGATTTGACAAGTGTGGCACTATAATGTAAGAGGTTAACAATGGCGGACACTGAGTAAGGGATTCAAGGGAAATCTTGATATTATCTTTGCAGCTTTTCTGCAAACCTAAAATTATTCTGGAATGAAAAGTTCACTTAAAAAATTATAACCCCCAGTATTGATGAATGATAGGTAAAACAGAAGCTCTTGCATTCTTGGTAGCAGAATAAACAGGCAGAATCCTCTTGGAAAAGAGTCAGACATTAAGGGTCCTAAATATCCTTGTTGCCTTTGATTCTATAATTCTACATGGAAACATTGTAAGGAAATAAACCTAACAGAAAAAAAAAGCTACGTGGACAAACAAGTTCATTTGCAGCATTATTTATAATCATGAAAAGTTGGAAGCGACCTATATGACAACAAAACAGGCAAGACTAGGAAGTCATAAAAATGAGGCAAATGAAGACTATGTCACATCAAGGGAAATGCTTAAATATGGTAAATGAAAAAAAAAATTATATATTCAGTATGCTTATACCTATGTAAAGATCAATCTAAACACAGGAAAAAGAAATTACCCAAAATCTGTTTGTACAGGATTATGCCAGGAAAATGAACATTGTCTTCTTGGCTTTTTTTTTTCCAATTTAACAAATTTAACTTAATTTAAACTGTTAAAAACAGTTTTATTGAGACATAATTCACAGATCATACAATTCATCTTTTTAAACTATATAGTTTAGCAGTTTTTTAGTTTATTCACAAAGCTGTGCCACTATCACCACAATCAATTTTAGAACATTTTCATCATTCCAGAAAGAAACTCCATACCCTTTAGCAATCACTCCCCATCCTCCCCAACCTCCAGCCCTAGCAACCACTTACCTTCTGTCTCTAAAGATTTGCCTCTTCTGGACATTTCTTATCAATAAAATTATACAATAGGTGTAATAGGTGGTCTTTTTTGAGTGGCTTTTTTCTTTTTCTTTTTTTTGGTGAGGAAGATCGGCCCTGAGCTAACATCTGTTGCCAATCTTCCTCTTTTTGCTGAGGAAGATTAGCCCTGAGTTAACATCTGTCCCCATCTTCCTCTGTTTTGTATATGGGATGCCACCATAGCATGGCTTGATGAGCAGTGCATAGGTCTGTGCCTGGGATCCAAACCTGCGAACCCGGCGCCGCCAAAGCAGAGCGCGTGTACTTAAGCGCTACACCACTGGGCCAGCCCCTGACTGGCTTTTTTCACTCAGCATAACGTTTTCAAGGTTTATCCATGCTGTAGCAGTTATAAGTACTTCCGTTTAACGGCCAAATAATATTCCATTGCATGGATATACCACATTTTGTTCATCCATTTATCAGATGATGGACATTTGAGTTGTTTCCACTTTTTGGCTGTTATGAATACTGCTGCTTTGAAATTTGCACATAAGATTTTGTGTGCATATGTTTTTACCTCTCTTGAGTATATACCTAGGTGTGGAGTTGCTGGGTCATATGGTAACTATGTTGAACATTCTGAGAAACTGCCAAACTGTTTTCCAAAGTGGCTGTACCATTTTACATTCCCACCAGCAATACTTTAAACTTTTATAACAAAAAATGTACAAGAAATCTGCAAAAATTAACTCCTGCTCACCATAAGGTAATGCTACATTTGAACGGGCTCAACATTTGCAAAGTAAAGTATTGGCTCTAGCAAAATACAAGCTGGGCTTTTGCAGGTTGGCAGATTTCCCACTTGCCGAGAACAGGCACAAAGACAGGCGTCTCTTTTCTTTTTTAAAATAGTCGGTCAGTTTGTGTGCTTAGCAACAGGAAATAGGGTGGTCTTGAATCTTAAAATTCTGAACATAATTATGTGTCTTCTCAAAGCAGTTTCTGAACCAGGGAAGCTGAAGAGAGAACGTCGCGTTTCACATTATTGTTGACACTAGAATAATAGTAGGAATTGACAAGTTTTTGAGAGACAGATGTTATTGCCGAAAGAAGGACCGTGTATCAGAATTTAAGGATCTGACATAATGATCAACTTTTTTACGCCTTCCTATTACTTTCTGTAGTTGAGTGCTTGAGGTAAATCTATAATCAAAGATTTTAGTTCAGTTCTTCCTTTTCCTGTCACAGTTACCCATCTGCAATTTCTTAAAAAATATTGAGAGTTGGGGAAAGTGATAGCAAAGCAAACAAAGACAACTGAAAATACTTATTAAGGAACAGAAGGTAACTTCTTCAATCAGGCATTCCTCTTTGCTGGAGGAAAAGAGGGGACATATATAAGGAGATATCAGCAAGTTTAGAATTATTGTAATGATGTCTCGGTTAATAATTACTAACCGGAATTTTCAAAGCAAGAGGATCTTGACCACTACTGTACTTTGAAAAAATATTTGTTATACTTCGTTTTACAATATGCTGAGGAAATTTTAATTTTTTCTTAATATATTTTTTCCCCAGACAAGGGAATTGGGAAGCATCAAGGTGAATGTAGAATGGAAACAGAGCTGTCAGACTAAATTTTCAGCTTTTCACACAGTATAATTATCACTTTTTAGTTTCCACATAAACAAGTCCTTAAATTACATTAAGAAGATTTCAAAAATATCCCTTAATAAAAACACATATAACAATCCTGAAGGAATTATTTTACTTTACCATGTGTTATAAACTGAATTGTGCTGGCCCCAAATTCTTATGGTGAAGCTCCAATCCCCAATGTGACAGGGCCTTTAGGGAGGTCATTAAGGTTAAATGAGGTCATAAGGGTGGAGCCCTAATCTGATAGGACTGGTGTCCTTAGAAGAGGAAGAGACAGCAGAGATCGCTCTCTCTCCACGCACAGGCACAGAGGAGAGGCCATATGAGGACACAGAGGAGGGTGGCCACATGCAACACAAGGAGAGAGGCCTCACCAGAAACCAACCCTGCTGGCACCATGCTCTTGGACTTCCAGCCTCCAGAAGAGGGAGAAAATACATTTCTGTTGTTTAAGCCACCCAGTTTGTAGTATTTTGTTATGGCAGCCTGAGCCAACTAAGACACCACACCAATGTGATTTGTAACTGTTCTTTCCTTTTTGCCACTGTGATAGATTATAGACACAACCAAATTTTCTCAACTGAGGCCACAAAGAGATGTCTCTGGCCATTAAATCCAATAGTCATTGGAACTATCTAAATTTTAAAATGGAGCCATTAAATTGAGGCTTCAAAGGATGTATTCTAAGTTATTTTGTAGGATAAATCACTATAAAATCAATATATTACAAGTTGTTACCACCATGGGGCTTTACCTCCCATTTCTTTAATTCATAGCTAGCCTCTCTATCCCCAGAGCTGGCCTCTCCACTATCCTAGATCAGCGGCAAGAAGCCAGGACCAAAGTATGGCTAACCTAGTGGAGAACAAAGATGGTGATGATGGTGACAGTGGTAAGAGTGGTGGTGACAAGATCAGTGAACATTTGTCAAGCACTTACCAGATGTCAAGCAGATATCTATTACCTTTTTTAATCTTCAAAACAACCATTATTATTATCCCCACTCTTACAAGATTTAGCAAGGTTGAACAATTTGCTCTCTGTCACAGGATTCAAACCCAGACACAAGCACTCCAGTGCCCATTTCTTATGCTACAATTCTCAAAACTGAATCATTTAAACTCAAATTGTGTTACTGAACCATAGCTTTTTGGAAAAAATAAATAAAAATCCCTAATAATGAATCTGAAGTCTATGTCTAATTTCTTACTAAATACAACCAGTACAAAACCAGATCTACTAAAATAGACTCTAAATGGAACTTGTACCTGATAAATAAAACCAAGTCCCTGTAGGGTAAATGGGAAGAGTAGAAAAGCAGACAGAAGCTTCAGGAGAAATTCAGCATTCCTAAATTGTACCAGTAGGTGATTTTCAAAAAATGATGGAACATTTTTTGTTCAACATTTTCCCCAATACCTCTAGGCCAAAGCAACTGCCTTCATCAAAACAATACAAGTTAAGTCTTGGTTTCAAGTAAAGAACAGAAGCTTAACAAGTGTCTGAGAATATCAAGGTAACTGCTCATTCTTTTATAATACAGTTTAATATGCCCTGTATCTGCTCGGAAATTCCCAAATAGGGTGACTCAGGATATAACTATGTCTCTTAGAGTTCCCTGTTCACTAAAGAATTACCACAGAGAGACAGAACACCAACTCCATTTTCTAATTCTGAGAGACCTGAGTAAAGATAAAAGCAACTCATACTCTACCACAATTAAAAAAGCAATCTCATCCACAGGCAGGCTCCTTTTTCCTAAAATGGATTAACCACCTGTCCATTCCTTCCTCATATATTTAATTTTTTTTCACTATATTAACATTATTAAATTAACTAGAGCTTCTATTCCTAGAGCATAGATTACCAAAAGTTGGATTGCTGGGATAAAGTATATATGGCTATTAACTGTGATGGTTATTGCTAGATTCCTTTCCAAAAAAAGTTCTAGGCAACTAACATTTTTTTTCAGACTATATGAAGCAGGCTGTCCTTTTCTACTAATACAGTATTTCATAAAACATAAGTACACAAAATTTGGAAAGTCTTCTAAAGAACAAGAAATCAATATTTGTTCTCCTGTGGAGGCTTCTGTAATCCCTTGTACTATCAAAAGGAGAAAAGAAACTGTTACTCACAAAATTTATCTGCCTCATGCAAAATCGACTTATGTTTCCTTTTCCCATTCTCGTTCACTTTTCCTCTCTTCCCCATCACTCCACTGTAAGATGTGCACCTATATGTATGAACACAGCTTTCTCGCTTGTAAGAGCCTTGACACCTAACACACTTGTCCCATAATTTCACCACAGAGAAGGCGAAAGGAACGATAGTTGGGTAGCCAAACATTTCCACAAAAGGTAAGACTTTATTGTTATTTTCTTTCTTGACTACGAGAGAAGCTAAATCCCTTAAAGAAAGGCTCCCTCTCATCATTTTCCTAAGTGAAATCTTTCTTCCAGTAACTGAAAAGTGAGTAGATATATTTATTAATTAAGGCTCTGAACCCGTCTGCTGAGATTTGCTCTTCTACCGACCAGTTGTGTGACCTGGGAACAAGTTACCTAACTTCTTTGGCCTCTGTTTCTTAATCTGTAAAATGGGTACAAAAATAGTTCTTACTTTGTAAGGTTGTTGCAATGAGAGTGTGTATATGTTTATGTTTGTGTGTATATTTATAAATATTTATATACACACATATATAAAGACCTTAGTACCTGAAACACAGTAAGACCAATGTAAGTGTTAGCTGTAAATCTGAGCCACATTCCCCACTACCCACCTGGAAGGCACCCCTAAAAGGAAGCAGGATGTGGAGAGTTCAAACTTCATTTGCCCTCTAACTCCATGTGAAATGGGAGGCATGCACACCTGGCTCAAAGAGAACAGCTGTCTCCTCTCCCTCTTTGAAGTCAGCGGGCCATTCTCACTCACCAGGTGTAGCAGGGGAAGGGGCCCTGGGCCCTGCCCCACGGGAGCTCATGGTCTAGCGAGCCTGGAGAGAAGAGCAGTTACTACCCTCTCCTGAAAACAGGCCTGCAGATCTAGTTTTAGGGCCAGGACTTGAAAAACTGTTTGTGTATTCAGTTTAATTTCTAATTGTTTTCTGAATAGAAACACACATGAATTAAAAGCTATTAAGATAAAAGAGGTCCAGCTGAACACAGAGAGACTACCTTTCGACTTGTCGTCGCTCTGGGTCAAATGAAGTCACATCTTTGAGGATGGCAGAGCTGAGGGGTCACCATCCCCATGAAGGCACAATGGCTTGGTATTAGAAACCTGGGCAACCGCTCAGAGCCCCACATTAGGGAGATTCTTGTGCACTGTGTATAACTGAGCAGTGATTCAAGGGGACTGTTGGTGAAGGAAGCACTGTGGGCTAGCAAGGGTAAGAAACTGAGGCTTATACAGACAACTTTAAGTAAGAACCCAACTCCTTCACCCCCTTCCCCTACTGTTCTTTCCTGTAGCGAGTATGACAGGGCCAGGCCCATATCCCTGAGGCCCTCACCACCCCAGTACATGCCCACAGTGTCCTCCTACAAGCACCCATGCCTCCTGGCCGGAGCACTTCCCTCGCTGCTGTGCAGCTGCCAGAAGTGGAGCCAGGCACAACACTCAGTCAGTGACAGACGGGAGGGGAACGGTAAACGCCTCCCTTTCCCACCCCCGTGTGCAATAACTCTGAGGCATGTTCTACAGTCTTCCAAGGGGACTGAGCTCCAGCTGCTCACAGAGGTAACCTACTCAGTCACACTCTTTATCGGCCCTGTCACTTTCCTCTCTCCTCTATCTGGGATTTTTGGGACCACCTCCTACATAAACTACTTATACTCAAATCCTTGTCTCAGGATCTGCTTCCTGGCAATTCCAACCTAAGTCATTTCCTCTTTAAATATGGGCACTTCAGGATAGTCTTATGACTCCTTTCCCCTTGCCAGGATGTTTATTTTAACCAGGTGTCCCCTCCAGAACACGGGTCACTTCACCCCTTGGAGATAAGCCTGGGCTCTACAGTGGCTGCCTTGGTCTTATGAATACTACTCAGATCCTGGGACCTGCAGGCTGTCCTCTCAGGATGGAACACTTCCCACCGTGTAACGCTGGGGTGTCTTCGTCTGGTGCCTCTCCTGCCGTGGGGCTTCTTCCGCTCACAGCTCCACCACCTCTCCTGACATGGCTCAAATCCACAGCCAAAGCCACTGCACACTAGGCACACATCTGTCTTCTTGCTTGAAGTTTTCTTCAGTGGAGCTTGAAGGTATTTCTTCTCTCCAAAAAAGCCAACTCAAATGGATGCTCCTTTTATTGGAAATGTGAGCAGTTTAGAGATGGGCACTCTGCTTTTCATGGCTCACCTGATTCAGCTGGAATATTACAGCACTAAGGGAGACCATTTCACTAGCTCCCAGAGTTAGATAAAAATGCAGAATCTAAATAAATAATTGAAATATTTCACATGATGTAGCTAGGATGTTTTTATCTGATCAGGAATTCCTCCCAACTTTTGAAGAGCCTTTCACCCATGCTCACTTATAAGGCAGTGCAGCAAGATGGCTAACAGTATGGCTGCTGGGGCCAAATGGTCAGGGTTTGATTTTTGCCTCTGCCTAGCTGTACAGTCTTAGACAAGTTAACTTACCCCTCTGAGGCTCCCTATAAAATGAGGATAACAACAGTATCTACCTCCAGGATTGCTGAGAAGATTAAACGAGTGGGCCCTCAATTCAGTGACTGGCATCCTTATAAGAAGAGATGAGGACACAGAGACATGGAGGGAAGAAGATCATGTGAAAGACGTAGGCAGAGATTGGAGATCTGCTGCCACAAGGCAGGGAAGCAGGAACCACCAGGAGCTGGAAGAGGTGAGGGAGGGTTCTCTGCTGTTGGTAAACTGTGTGTCAATTGTAGGCCTCTCCCTTTGTTCTCACTCAAACCATAAAACCTAACAGTACCTTGTCTTAAAAATTCTGATTATCATGTGGCTTATCATATGGCTGTCCTGAAGATCATGGACCATGCCCGATGCCATCATTTAAATTTCTCAGGTCCACAGTTATCACCCCTGAACTCCTTCATTTCTCATTGTAACTCACTGAAATCATAGTCTCCATCTAAGAATCAGTAAGGAATAATTTTAAATGTATGGGAGAGAAAACCCAGCGAAATTTAACTTAAAATAATTTAACAATATAAGAAGAAGGAAGAAAAGATTCGATGAGGGAAGAAATCAGCTCTTGGTAACGAGACTTGAGGAGTAGATTGTGTCCAGGCACAGAGATGCAGCATACAAATGAGGGGGCAGGTCTTGTCCTGACCGTCCCTGATGCCCCCCCTCCTCTGCTCTCCTCCCAGGTGGCCTCAAACCCTGTCAGCAGCTCCTGCACTGTGACCTCGCTCAGCTCCACTCCCCAGAACTCCAGGTCTGGCAGGTAAGAACCCCGTGTACACCCGGCTCCTCCTCCTGTCCCATAAAGGGTCCTGTGCCTGGATCCTGCTGGACCAGAGAGGGCCATTTGACACCCCATTCCTAGGACATTGGGGATTTGGAATATGCAGAGTAGCTCACACTGAGGAATTAGAACACCCTAGTCCTAGGGAAGAGTCAGCCCCACACCAAAGCTGTGGGATCCGGGAGGGAGCCATCACTGTGTTAAATCCAGAGGCCATTCTCAGGAGGCACAAGGCACAGCTGTCCACCTCCACTCCCTCTCTGCCCTTCTGTTTCTCAGTCACTCTTTGACCCTCTGAAATAGGCTTCCTTCCCCATGACTGCTAAGACTGCTCTATCAAAGCTCTTCAAGAAAGTCCAGAAAATTCCAGATCCTTCCAAAACCACCTCAGTCCTTTCCCTTCCTGACCCAGTGAAAGATCCCCCCATCTCACTTCTGTAACTTGACCCTTTTTGGTTAATTTCAGGTGTCAACTTGACAGAGCTAAGGGATGCCCAGAAAGCTAGTTAAGCATTATTTCTGGATGTGTTCACATGGCTGTTTGTGGAAGAGATTAGCATTCAATTCCATAGACTATGTAAAGAGGCCCACCCTCACCAGTCTGCGACCTGATACTACCACAAATACGCAGGCAAAAGATAAGTTCATCAAACACCATAAGAAACTACAGTAACAATTCAGAGCAGAAGGAAATGACAAATCTCCAGAAACCAACCTTGAAGTCACAGAAATTTACAATCTAAATGACAAAGAATTCAAAATAACTGTCATAAAGAAACTCACCAAGTTACAAGAATGTTCAGACAGTTCGATGAACTCAGGAATAAAATTAATGAGGAAAAGGAATACTTCATCAAAGAGACTGAAGCTATTAAAAAAAAAAAAACAAGCAGAAATTCTGGATATAAAGAACATAATTAATGAGATAAAAAAGAATCTAGAATCCTTACAAAATAGAGCTGATATCAGGTTGAAAGAATAAGTGATTTAGAGGATAGAAATATAGAAATGCTTCTAGTGGACGAGGAGAAAGGACTCAGATTTTTAGAAAATGAAGGAATTCTTGGAGAAATATATGACGCAATTATAAAAGCAACCTAAGAATTATATGTATTCCAGAGGGAGAAAAGAGGGAGAAAGGAGCAGAGAGCTTGTTCAAAGAAATAATAGCTGAGAACTTCTCAACCCTGGGCAAGAACCGGACTTAAAAATACATGAAGCCAACAGAACGCCTAATTACATCAATGCTTAAAGACCTTCTCCAAGGCGTATAATAGTAAAATTGGCAAAAGACAATGACAAAGAAAAAATCTGAAGGGAAGCAAGACAGAAGAAAATAACCTACAAAGGAACCCCTATCAGGCCTTCAGCATATTTCTTGGCAGAAACTTTACAGGCAAGGAAAGAATGGAATGATATATTAAAAATACTGAAAGAAAAAAACTTTCAGCCAAGAATACTCTATCCAGTGAAATGATCCTTATGATACAATGGAGAAATACAAGTTTTCCCAGATAAACAAAGGCTGAGGGAATTCATCGCCACGAGATCTCCCATACAAGCAATGATCAAGAACGCCCTCATACCTGAAACAAAAAGAAGGCAAATGTCTACAAAGCTTTGATCAAAGAGATAAATAGACAAAATCAGAAAGCTACAGCTCTGTTTCACAACAGGGTAGCAAATACTTAATTATAACTTAAAAGAAGAAGGGAAGGAAGGCATCAAAAGTAACTATAAACACTTCAACTTAGTCACAACCGCACAACACAAAAATGAATAACTTGTGACAACAATAACTCAGAAGGAGAAGAGGAAAGGAATGGAACCTGCTTAGGCTAATGGAGATAAGAGGCTATCAGAAGATGGACTGTCTCATCTATGAGATCTTCATACAAACCTCAGAGTAACCAGCAAACAAAAAATCAGAGCAGAGCCATAGATCGTAAAAATAGAGAAAACTACCACAGAAAACCCCCAAAATGAAATGGTAGTCAGAAACACAAAGGAAGAGGAACAATGGAAATATAGATTAGGTGGGATTAAGCCCTCATGTATCAATAATCACTCTAAATGTAAATCGATTGAATTCTCCAATCAACAGACACAGAGTGGTGGGGTGGATTAGAAAACAAGACCCAATGATATGTTGCTGCCAGGAAACACATATCAGCTCTAAAAACAAACAGGCTCAGAATGAATGGATGGGAGACAATACTCCAAGAAAATGGCAAATAAAAGAAAGTAGGTGTTGCCATACTCATATCAGACAAAGCAGACTTCAAGATAAAAAAGACTATGAGAGACAAAGAGGGGCAGTATATAATGCTAAAGGGGACTTTCCACCAAGAGGACATATCCCATTCAACATAGTACTGGAGGTTTTGTCCAGAGCAATTAGGCTGGAAAAAGAAATAAAAGGAATCCCAATTGGAAAGGAAGAAATGAAACTCTTGCTGTTTGCAGATGACATGATTGTAAATAGAAAAAACCATAAAGAATCCATCAGAAAACTATTAGAAATAATCAACTACTACAGCAAAGTTGCAGCATACAAAATCAACTTACCACAATCAGTTGCATTTCTACTCTAATAATGAACTAACAGAAAGAGAACTCAAGAATACAATCCCACTTACAATTGCAACAAAAAGAAAAAAATCTCTAGGGATAAATTTAACCAAAGAGGTTAAAGACCTATACAATGAAAACTATAAGACATTATTGAAAGAAATCAATGATGACCTGAAGTAATGGGAAGATATTCCATGCACATGGATTGGAAGAATAAACACAGTTAAAAAGGCCATATTACCTAAAGTAATCTACAGATTCAATGCCATCCCAATCAGAATTCCAATGACATTCTTCACAGAAATAGAACACAGAATCCTAAAATATATATGGAATAACAAAAGACCTCGAACAGCCAAAGCAATCCTGAAAAGAAAGAACAAAGCTGGAGGCATCACAATCCTAACTTGAAAATATATTACATAGCTATAGTAATCAAAATGGCATGGTACTGGCACAAAAGCAGACTCATAGATCAATGGAACAGAACTGAAAGCCCAGAAAGAAAACTACACATCTGTGGTCAGTTAATCTCTGACAAAGGAGCCAAGATCATACAATGGAGAAAGGAAAGTCTCTTCAATAAATGCTGTTGGGAAAACTGGACAGCCACATGCAAAAGAATGAAAGTAGATCATTATCTTCCACCATACACAAAAATTAACTCGAAATGGATAAAAGACTTGAATCTAACACTTGAAACCATAAAACTCCTAGAAGAAAATATACGCAGTTCAGTCTTTGACATCGGTCTTAGCAGCATCTTTTCCAATACCATGTCTACTCAGGCAAGGGAAAGAAAAGAAAAAATATACAAATGGGACTACATGAGACTAAAAGCCTTCTGCAAGGCAAAGGAAACGATGGACAAAATGAAAAGACAGGGTCGGCCCCGAGCCTTAGTGGTTAAGTGTGCACGCTCCGCTACTGGCGGCCCAGGTTCGGATCCCGGACGCGCACAAACGCACCACTTTTCCAACCATGCTGCGGCCGCGTCCCACATACAGCAACTAGAAGGATGTGCAACTATGACATACAACTATCAACTGGGACTTTGGGGGAAAAAAAAAGGAGGAGGATTGGCAATAGATGTTAGCTCAGAGCCAGTCTTCCTCAGAAAAAAAGAGGAGGATTACCATGGATGTTAGCTCAGGGCTGATCTTCTTCACCAAAAAAAAAAAAAAAAAAAAAAGGAAAGACAACCAACCACCTGGGAGAAAATATTTGCAAATCATATATCTGACAAGGGGTTAATCTCCAAAATATATAAACAACTCATACAACCCAACAATAAAAAAACAGATAATCCAATCTAAAAATGGGCAGAGGATATGAACAGACATTTTTCCAAAGAAGATATACAGAAGGCCAACAGACACATGAAAAGATGTAAAACATCACTAATTATTAGGGATATTCAAATCAAAACTACAATGAGAGATCACCTTATACCTGTCACAACAACTATAATTCCCAAGACAAAAAGTACGAAATGTTGGAGAGGATAAGGAGAAAAGGGTACCCTCACACACTGCTGGTGGGAATGCAAACTGATGCAGCCACTAGGGACAACACTATGGAGAGTTCTCAAAAAATTAAAAATAGAAATAGCATACCTTCCAGTTATCCCACTACTGGGTATTTATCCAAAGAAATTGAAATCAACAATTCAAAGAGATTTATGCAGCCCTGTGTTCACTGCAGCATTATTCACAATAGCCAAGACATGGAAGCAACCCAAGCGCCCTGCTACAGATGAATGGATCAAGAAGAGGTGGTATGTATTATATACAATGGAATACTACTCAGCCAGAAAAAAAAGACAAGATCATCGTGTTTGCAACAACCTGGATGGACCTTGAGGGTAGGATGTTAAATGAAATAAGCCAGACAAAATCAAACATGCATGATTTCACTCATACGCAGAAGATAAACATATACAGGGATAAAGAGAACAAATCAGTGGTTACCAGAGGGGATGGGGGCTGGGCATTGAGTGAAAGAGTTAAAGGGGCACATATGCATGGTGATGGATAATAGTTAGACTACTGGTGGTGAGCATGATGCAGTCTATAAAGAAATTCACAAATAATAATGAACACCCGAAATTACACAATGTTAAAACCCTTTATAATTTCAATAAAATAATTAAAAAAGAAAAAAAAATAATTCATTCTTTTTTATGGTTGAATAGTATTCCACCATGGGGATATACCACACTTTGTGTATCTGTTAACCAGTAGATGGACATTTTGTTTGTTTTCCATTTTTGTCTAGAATAAATAGGTTGTTATCAACATGTGTGTACAAGTCTGTGTATAGACATATGAGTTTATTTCCTTTGCATGGATTCCTAGGAGAGGAATGGCTGGATAGACGTATGTAATTATTAAAGACGCATCCAAGCTATTTTTCACCAGCACTCGATGAGAGTTTCAGTGACTTGACATCTTCAACAACACTTGCTATAGTCAGTCTTTTTAATTTTAGCCATTCTCAAGTGTGGTAGAATCTCATGATGACTGTCACTTATATTTCCCCAATGACTCATGTTGTGAAGGAGAAGGCAAGCCACACACAGACTGGGAGAAAACATCTGCAAAACATATCCCTAGAAAAGGACGTGTACTTATAATATATAAAGAGCTCTTACAACCCAATGGTAAGAAGACAATCAACACGTCATGGCTTACCAGGAGACAGCAGATCAGGCCTGTGATGAGCACCAGGAAGCCCGCCAGCAGATGAGGATGAGGGCCCAGAAGGAGAGGTCTGGGGAGACAAGTGGTGGGGTGAGCCACCTCCTGTCATCGCCCCAGGGCTCCTGCTGACCCCACTGTGCCTCAACCGTCCTTGACAAGGGTTGGCCAACTTTCCTCATCATCCAAGACCCTGTGCGCATAGTTCTCTTCGATGAGGCACAGCATCAAGATACTCGCCCCCTACCGTGGTCCTGGGTTTTCTGCAGGTTTACCATGCTTCTCAGTCAAGGTGTCATTTCTGTTGGGAGAATATTCTGGAAGTGAATGAAATGGAGAATGCATGTGAGTGTGTTTCACTCTTTTTAATAAAACTTTTTAGACACAGAAAAATAAAGGGAACAGTCTCATAAACATCCATCATCTAGATTTAACAATGCATATTCCATCCAATTAAAACAATATTTCATCAATGTATAAATTATTAACACTTGCCGCCCTTGATTCATCCCATGTTTTCAATGAAATATTAAAGTCAAGTAGACATCATCATGTTTCACCCCATTTTACTTTCCATCTCTAAAAAGTGAGCACACTTTGCTACAAAATTCAAGGCCATTATCACAGAACAAAAGTGTAATAAATTAAACTAAATTAATACCTCTGGGCACAGAGGACTGAATTTGGGTTGGACTATCTTATGATGGCTGGGGGGAGAATGGGTCATCACAGTTGGCAAGCCTATGTGATCTCTCTAAATTCGTAAATTCCCACTCAAAATTGTTCTTCCGTGCCTAGAAACACATCATCCCCTTCTCCTTTATCTATTTGCTTAATATTCATTTTCTAGGATTAACCTACAATGTAATTTCCTGCAGGAAGTCTTCTCTGGTTACCCCCTAAAAATATGAGTTTGTTCAGATCAAATAATTGATAAGTTTCAATTCTCTATTCTTGTTATTGCCAGCAACAACATAAACTCCAGGAGGGAGTGGGCATGGGGGGAGGGGTGCAGGTCCCCCTACTTGTGCCTCTACCCAGACAACCTCTTAGAGGTGTGCTGTCTGATATGCAGCAGCAACAAGTCTCTTTTTGAATTAAAATTAATTTTAGTTAAATAAAATAAAAATTCTAACCTCAGTAACATTAAAAATCAGTAACAATAAAGACCAGTCACAATACCATCTTTCGAGCACTCAACAGCCACATGCAGCTATGCACTGGACAGCACAGATACAGAACATTCCACCACTGCAGAAAGTTCTAGTGCATTGGTGCTCATCTAGAGCGGGACTTGGCAAACTATAGCCTGTGGATCAGAAACCACATCCACCCCCAAACCTGTAAGTCTGCTTCACACACAGCTGGAGGCCCTCATTGACCATCGGGCCCAGTGGCTCTCAGTGCAGAGATAAGGAAACAAAAGTCCGGAGAGGGGAGGTGACTAGCTTGAGGTCACTGAGCTGTGTAGGAGAAGTTGAGGGCCTCCCATACTACACTGGTGTGCTTTTCTCTCTCTCAATGGTGGCTAAAGACTGGGGGACTATGCCACCTCCTGCCAGCCTGAGCAAGTTCAGTGTTCTCTCAGCCCCAGGCCTCCAGAGTCCCTAGAAAGGCCTCACTTTCTTCCCCAATGACCAGGGAGCCTTACCATCCACAAGGACATTCTTTCCGTCCAGGGTCAAGTTCTGCAGCTGGGTACCCTTCTGGTCAGCCGCAGGAATTCCTCATAGATGGCAACTCTATCCAGTCTCTGTGCCAAGGCGGCTGGGTACACAGTGAGTCCACTGCAGTGTGGTTACCATGGGGGACCGACCTGGAAGGACACAAGGGATGAACAAGGGTGTCTGGAATTCTACCCTGATTCTAGATTCCCTGCTTCTGGGTCCTGTCCAAGAGAACTTTCTGCAATAATGTCAACATTTGCCTGCACTACCAAATACACTCATTATTAGCCCCATGTTGTTATCAAGCACTTAAAATGTGGCTAGTGTGTGTGAGTGAGGAACTGAATTTCTCATGTAATTTCATTTAAAGTAATTAATTTATAAATAAATAACCACAGGGAGAACATTTTTGAAACTTTGGAGTAAGGACGTCTTCAAATGCATAAAAACAATGAGAACACTGGTAAAAATGGTCGAAATCAACTTTTCAGAAGTCTAGAAATTAATCAAAGGCTTGCAAGAATCTGAGGAGGGTTTAGTGAAGAAACATGGTGGAATCTTGATAAAGGGAGCAAACTTTGTGGCATTATAACTTGCACTATTCCCATCCTGCTCTCACAATATCCTCCATAACTTTGAAAACCGTCAGTCTCAGAACCATGGTAGCTGAGACAACCAGCATCCCAGCAGCCATAATGGGTGTGGAGCTCTGAAAAGACCCATCCCCACCCAACTGCAACTAGCTGACCTGCCTGGCAGCTCCCCGAAAACGCCCCATGTTCAGGGCTTGTTGTTACTAGACTCAGAGCTTGCCCAGAGAGGAAAGTCTGTCCCCAGGGCACTTGCTAAAAACAATCAGGGCTAATTGTTTCCTATTGTAGTTGCCTGAGGGAGTGATACCAGCTGAGGCAGGCAAGAGGTGAGCCAACAACTTAGAAGAAAAATTGGGGGAATGAGATGTCCACAGGGGGCTTTGAAAATCTCCAGGGTATTTCCGGGCATCCAGAAGGCCACAAGGGCTCAGGCCTGTGGCACGCCCAGGAAAGACTTGAGAACATCTTAATCTCTCACCTCTAGTTGAAGGGTTGGCTTAATATCTGAAAACTTGATTATGTAATACACCATATTAATAGAATAACGGCCAATACCACGCAATCTCGACCACATATACAGAAAAGAATTTCACAAAATACAGTGCCCTTCATGCCTAAAAAAGAAAACACTCAACAAATTAGGAATAGACAAAACTTTCTCAACCTATAAACAGCATCGATGAAAAACCCACGGCTAACACCATATTCAATGGTGAAAGACTGAAAATTTCCCCCTAAGACCAGGGACAAGACATTGATGTCTTCCCTCATCTCACATGTTAATCACAGGCACCAGAGGCTCTGATGAGGGCAATTAGGCAAGAAAAAGGAATAAAAGAAACCCAGATTGGAAGGGAAGACGTAAAACTATTTGTTTTGCAGATGAGAAGATATTGTATCTAGAAAAACCTAAAAAATACCACCCCCCCACACACAATATGTGCATCGTATCCCAATACGTGTATAATAAATTTAAATTGCCCCATCTGGTTAGTGGCTCCAATATTGGAGAGCACAGTTAGACCGCTAATATTTGTTGAACCTTTCCAGAAGAGGAGGAGGAGGAGGATGCTGGAGGTTGGCGGCCCCAAATGTTAATGCTTTTCTCAACCCCCGAAAATCTATGGAAGGAGATGGTAGGATTAGCTGACAGGGATGTGGGGCAGAATGGGCACCATGTCAGTGACTTCCAGATCAAGGATGTGTCACAGGAGCTCAGAGCCATCAGCCACCTGCTCAGCCAATGCTTCCAATCTCCTCAACCCACATCAAGTCGGTGACCAGGCAGGAGTGAAATATGTCTCATAGCTGGCTGCCTCTGTAGAGCTTGGTGACCTAGAACAAACGCAAGGGAGAGTGGGTGAGATGGAGGTCTCCTGGAGACGCAGGGGGCCACTGGAGCCAGTGAAAGATCACAGACCTTGGGGCAAGGGAGACCTGACTTCAAATCCTGGCTCTGCCCCTAACTCACTGTGTGACCTTAGGCACAAAAATCCCCTTTCTGAGATTCAGTTTACCCATGTGAGAAATGGGGAAGGCAGCTAGGACATCACCTCTGGACACTGAGAGAACCCAGGGACGCAGGGAAAGTGAAGGGTTGAAACAATCACGTAACAGATGTAAGTCCGACGGAGGAATGAGGGTGCCCTCAGGGCAAGGAGAGACGGGACAGGGGAGACCCCACCTGGTCCTGGGTGTCCCTCAGCAGGGCGGTGTACTCCGAGGATGTGGGCTCCGGGTTGCTGAGGTTCCAGCTGATGATGTGGAAATGTAGCTGGTGCTCTCTCTGGATGGATAAACTCTGGGCTGCAGAGCCTGGAGCCACCGAGAGGAAAAGCAGACAGGTGGAGACTCTCCGCTCCCAGCACAGAGGCATGGAGGCCCACGGGGTCAGGATGGTAGGTGCAGACGGCGTCCACACTGCTGGCTTCCCCATCCTTTTCAGGCCTGGGGAGAGAGGGATGTGGGGACTCTAGAGAGAGGTCCTGAAACCTCTGGGGTGGGGGCCAGAACAGGAAGGAGGAAATGGGAGGACAGGGGGGAGACTGAGAGAGGGGTGGTCACAAAAGTGGTCATTAGGGGCAAATACTCAGAGGAGGGTCTCACCTGAGGGAGACCAGTCTGCAACTCAAGGAGAAGAGGCCCAGGCTGCTCTTCTTGAACAAGGATCCAGCTGGGGAGGAAGGAGGAGGAGGAGGAGCAGGAGGGACAGGGAGTGGGGGAGGGGCTGGGTGGGAGCTGCTGGAACCAGGGTCTCCTCAGGCTCTGCAGGACCCTCTCAGTGGAGTTGAACGTGGCTGAGCCGTTGCTCCTGTCTGATGAATACTGGAGGGTGGAGATGGGGAAGGTGACTGTGAGGGTCTTCAGGTTGTGTCCCAAAGCTGCAAGACGAGAGGGAGAGCGATGGCCAGCACTGAGAGCTGGCCTGAGACCACACCAGAGTCCTGCACTCATTATCATCTGTCGTCTTCTCTCCCAGTGTCACCACCACCCACCCGTGTGGTCACCCAGGTCAGAACCAGCATATCTGCTCAGCTCCTCCTCCCTCCCAGTAACACCAATTCCAGTTGCGCACCGGTCCTCACATACACTCCCTCTCTCCATCCCTGTCCCAGCTCAGGTCTTAACTTGCTTCACCCGGACCAACACCCCAGCAGGCTCACTGGATGCTCTGTCTAAAGGATGTTCTACATGCACCACTAGAAGAATCTTTCTGAAATGAATACCTCACTAGGGCCACCACTGCTCTAGTACCACCCATGGCTCCCTATGGCCTTCAGTGTTAGTTCAACCTTCTTGACCTGGCACTCAAGGCTCTACTCAATCTGGCTCCTGCTGACCTTTCAGTCTCATTTTATCCATCTACTGCGGGTTAAACTTCATGCTTCACGCAACCCAAATTCATTTCAATTCTCCCCATAGGGCATGTTGCTTCAGGCTGGAGCCTTTGCTCACGGAATCCTCTCTGCCAGGAAAACCCTTCATCCTCTAGTTGCCAGGGTCCCTCCTACTTATTCTTAAAGACTCCATTCTGGTGAAACTTTCTCTAGCAAGCTCTTCCCCTCCAAATTATGCCAGGCGCCTCTCCCCGAAACATCCCACATTGTACTATAATGGTGTGTTAATTTCACAAGACTCGGGGCTCTCTGAGGGCTGGCCTGAGACTGAACCGTCGGTATAATCTTTGTGATCAGCATGATTGCCCTAAAACCAGAATTTCACACCCTGGCTTCCCAGCTCCTGGATCACAACTGGCTGGTGGAGGAGTGGGGCCGGAGAGCTTCTCTTGGGAAGGAAAAGGGGCCCCCAGACACCTGTGGTGGCTTCTGGTGGCACAGGTGATGATCAAGTATGCAGGGACGTGGTGGCTGGCTCGGGAGCTGTGGCGAGGGCTGTCTCAGGGAGGGACAGAGTGGGAGGAGCCCCCAGGCTCACCCGGGCTCCAGCAGTGGCTGTGCCAGGACCACCATTCACAGGTGAAGCATAAATGAGAGTGAGGGGAGGGGTGACTGTGTGAGTAGAGGGATGAGCAAGCCTGTGGATGAGAGGAGCCCGAGAGAGAGAGATAGGTGAACAAGAGAGACTGAACTCGGAGGAGAGACAGATGGATGGGCAGAAAACTGGACAGACGGATGGGATACCTGGAAAAGGAGGACCAAGGGCGGGGCTTTAGGAGAATTAAAGTGAAAACCACGTGGGGTCAGAATGTGGTGGAGAACATGTCTGTGTCTAAGGCTTTCTCACACTGGGCTGGGACTCTCCACCAGAACCCGGGAGGGAGAGAAGGGATGAATTAGGGCCCTTCCAGGTGCTTCCCTCACCAAGGACAGCGGGTGAAGGAGAACAAGTGCTCCCCAACCCCAAATGCGGACGGGACCCAGGATGTCAGGGCCAGGAATACTCACTGGTGGTAGTCGGGGCTGCGGCTCCATAGGTGTAATCTGTGGAGAGGAGGCAAGAGGAGCTGAACAAGAGCTGGGGTGAACATAAAGGATTAAGGGAGAGGGGCAATGTAGGGAGCTTTGTGGGAAAATCAGAGGGGAAAGCAGAGGGGAAGAGGGGAGGGGTGATCAGGCGGTAGGCAACGAGATGGAAGGTGGCTGGACCCAGTGATCACACAGTGATGAGAAGACTGATCCCAGACCAGGAGCATAGAGAGATGGATCATAGCTCACTTTAGAGCAACGGAGGCAACACAGAACTCTGACTGGGAGAGACAGTGTGGCTGTAGCACAGCCCCTCACCACTGACGTAGAGGCTGTCCCCGTCCAGGGTGAGGGAGCCCAGGTGGGTGACACCCTGGGTCTCATGGCTCAGCTCCCAGTAGAGTCGCTCTCTGTCCAGCCCTGGACCAGCGGGGGTCAGAGTGGAAGGTGCAGATGATGTCCACCCCAGTGGCTGCCCCACCCTTCTCAAGCCTGGGGGAGGGAGAACCTGGGGACATGGAATACTGAGCAGGGGTCCTTCTGGGTGTGGAAAGCGAGAGAGGGGAAGGGAGGAGGCTGAGGGAGAGGCTGAAGGGGCTGCTCTGATGTCTGGAGGGGCTCTCCTCGGTGTCTCCCATGTGAGACAACCCCCTCACAAGTAAGGCCTGACTTCCTTTAGGATGTGGAGGGGGGCCTGTGAGTGACAAAGAAGGGTGAACACACAGACCTGGGTGAGGGGGCGCCTGCAGGTCTGCACGGACAGCAGCGAGGAGCACAGTCAGTGCCCTGTGCCATCTGACACATCCAGGCAAGAAAGTACCGTTACCTTCTCTCGGTTCTACACTCCAAGGTCTTTTCTTTCTACTTCTTTCCTGCTCCACAGCCATCACCCAGGCCTAGGGAACAGTCACCTTATTCCTCATCTTATTCCCAGCACCTCCCATCTCGCCTCTTAAGTCTACATTCTTAAACATGAAGTCCATCTGAACCCACGTGCTTAGACCAAACGCTAATCACATCCTCCTTCTACTCGCATCTCTCCAGAGTCTTCCCACTGGTCTTAGAACAGAGTCCCAAGTCACCCCTGATCTGGTCCTGCCTGTCCCCCCTCGCTGGCGTGGCTCACACCCCTCACCCTGTGTTGACTCGGCTCAGCCATCCCTCTTCTCAGTTCATGGACACACCAGGCTCTCTGCTTCAGGGGTGTCCTCATGCGGGTCCCTCTGTCTGAAACGCTCTCTTGAACACACTCCCACACCCTCACTCCAGTCTAACCTTCCAACTAGCTAAATCCAGTCCCATCTCTAGCTCTCAAGCTAAATATCAGTCCTTCTCAAGAGGGCTTCCCTGTCCCCTCAGGTTGAGTCACCTTGTGCCTATCTCCCACATCACTCTCATCATTAACTGTCTAAAATCCAAATTCCCAAATACAATATAAATTCCACGGAGGTGGGACAAGGTCTCTCTGGTTCTCCAGGTCCCCATGCATGTGGCCCAGGGCCTGGCTCATCAGATGAGGAACCATCCCGCTTTGTCTAGGACTGCCCTGGTTTGAACACTAAACGTCCTGTGTCCTGGAAAACCCCTCTGTCCTGAGTAAACAAGGATGGTGGGTCACCATAAATTATACACTCAAAGACTATCTATTGCATGACAAGCACACATTCCCCTCAAGAACATCACAGGAAAGCTAGAATGAAAAAGGCACACACACACACACACAATTAGTAGAGGCCAACAACTAAATACAAAATTACTTAACAAGATTCTCTGCAACGTGAATCACCAGACCGTTATTTCAGAAAAATTTCAAGAAACAAAGTTAATTCCCTTTAGAAGGCAAGGTGGTGAGGACAGTCTTTTTAGAGACTAGTGCCCTGCACTGTAATCTACAGTGTTGCTTAGTACTCCTCGAAATGATTGGAAATGTCATAAAGAAAAAAATGCTCAAAATAAATCTGGCTACTGGCAAATTCAATGTTAAATTTGTTATTAATACAAAGAAGTTCCAATCATCTTTTTCCCTCAATGCTCCTATATTTCAAATTTTTGTAGAGGATTTATAGGACTTTAGAAGTCAAGTTGAATGGGTCTAAGGAATGTTGCTGAGTATCCCTGCTAATATTTAATGGGACGTCTTCTAATACTACATACACATGCAAAACATTTCTGTATTTATATTATATATAAATCCTGACTTTTGAGTATTATGCAATGCCGGTAAATCTATATTTTCTACTATAATACACATTTGCAGTTATTTATACTTGTTTTATGTGTTTTTATTTGCATATAACTGTACTTACTGAAATATTTACCACACAGAACCACACACAGCTTACCATCTTTCACTTGAATATAATCCATCAAACATCAATAATTTTTCTCAAGATACCCTCACTCTCAGTGTCCATGTGGTGACAACCTGAGCCCAGGAAAGCCCACTAGCAGGTCTTCTGCACAGCGGAGGCTGCCGGAACCTGCTGGTACCAGGTCGACAGGGTACTCACCTGGTCACACAGAAATCCATGGATCAGCGAGGACAGGTGGACTCTGAGCCTGCTTTCACCTCAAACTTGAGCTCCACGGATGCTTTCCGTGTCTGAGGGGGGAAAAAAACGGAAACAAGCTTTTGAGGCCTTTTATAGGGTGTTGGATGGAAAGGCCACCCAATTCACTTTTCTTTTTTGTATTAACTGATTTAACTGTAACTGTTGGCTGAGACTGGATTTTCCCGATTCCTATCCAGTCACCTGCTCCCCAAGATGGGAGGAAGCAGCTTCGTGCTGTGTGCACTTGTGTCGCTCAACTCACTTGGCTGGACAGAGACTTTTTGGTGACCCCAGACCCTTTAAACAAGTTTGTCATTTAGGGACCCTGTAAGTGACTCGCTGACTTATAAACATTTCCCACACTTCATTCAGGGCTCGGGAGATTTTCAGGCCCTGGAGCAGGTTTCCCACCCTCGGCACCATTGACATCTGGGGCCGGATGATTCTCTGTCAGGCCGTCCTGGGCCCCGGAGGATGCTGAGCAGCATCCCTGCCTCCCCCTCTAGAGGCCAGGAGCGCCCCCATTAGTAACAACCCAAACACCGCCTCCAGACGCGGATAAGCCCCCTGGGGACAAAATCACACGGAGGACGGTGACGGGGACTCTGAGGAGGGGCCGGCGGCGCCCGGAGCCGGGAGGAACAGCAGCCTCGGGCGCCCTGACGAACAGCCCGGGGAAACGGGGCTCCGGGGGGACGGAGGGACGCCGGGCCCTGACGGGGCTGCCCGCGGCCCAGGCCCCTCCCTCGACCGCGACCGGAGACGGGACCGCCCGCCACTCACCGCGCCTCGCCCCTTCGGCCGAACGTCCACGGGAATGCGGTCCGCGCCGAGAAGACTGGACACACCGCGCAGACCTCCCGCTCCATCCACGGCGCCGCCCGCACTTCCGCTTCCGGTCTCGGGCGGGCGTTCTGGGAGGACGGAGTTTCGGGGAGGACGGACGTTTGGGGGCTCTGGGTTGAGGCGGCGTGGGGGGCGGGGCAGGGGGCGGGGCAGGGCGGGGCCGCGCACCCCAGCCTCGGGGGAGGTGTCTAGTTTCTAGAGTTAATGTGAGGCCGGGCCGCGGGCTGGGTCAGCACCAGGGACAGGGACCAGGCCTAGGGGCGGGGCTGTGGGTGGAAACCAGCTCTAGAGGCGGGGCTGTGGGCGGGGACAAAGGGCGGCGGGGCAAGGGGCGGGGACCAGGCTGTGGGCGGAACCAGGCCCGAGTGCTGTGCAGAGACCAGTTCCAGGGGCGGGAAGAGGCGGGGGTGGGGCTGGAATAAGTCTGGCCGACTTCACAGTGGGAGGAAATCAGCTCCAGGGGCGGGGCTGGAGGCGGGGCTTTACGTGGACCCCTAGACTGTACAGGTAGCTGGATGTTGAACAGCTTTTCTTCATTCCTTTCCTCACGTTTATACAGCCTCATAGAATGATGTGCCCATATTTAGAATTATAAATTTTTTGTGCGTGTTTGCTCTTCTTAATTTCATTAAAAAATTGGGTCATATATTCACATTTCTCTACAACTTACTGTCCCAAGACAGTAGATAAGGATATAATGCTATTTTAATTTTAATTTAAAAATCTGGGGGGAGGGAGGCCACTACGTCGTAGATGCACGTATAGGAAAACTTCAAAGAGTGGTGCAAAGTCAGTAAAATATTCTCACTCTATCACTGTCTCCCAGTCCTTTTGCACAGAGATAAACATCCTTTTCTCCTCTATCCTTCCAGACATACTGTGTATATGTGGGCCTGTGTATATGTTCAAGCCCAAGAGTGAGGTCCCCAAGCAAAACCTGAAGCCCATGAATTGTCTCATGTGTCAGAAGTTACTGAAAAGAGATTTAAATTTCTGGTGGAAGGAGATGAACTAGTGATGAATCCATAGGAAGACAAGAAAGAAATAAGGGAATTTTACCATTTAAAAGGTCAAAGGAAAAAGTGAGAAAGAAAATGTGTTCATAATATCTGATGTAGCACATCTCTGGATAAGATTCGTATGCTATAAAATGGTAAACACTTATGTCATAAAACAGTAGACATTGAATTTTGATTTATCCTAATTCATTAAATAGTTATATTGGGCAAGGGGAATTATGTTTTTAATGTATGTAAGAACTCTTCATGCTGATTTTTTCAGAGAAGAAAGAAACTATAAATAGTCAAAAGATGAAAAATGAAAAAGTGTATGAGTAGCTAATATAGAAATACAGATTTTCAACCAGAAAATTTAAAAAGTTGTTTTTGGAACCAGAGTCAAGAGTGGGGAAGGTAGCTTTTCATTATAAGGCTTGAAGTATTATTTGAGAGATGTGCGTATAGACACACACACACGCACACACACGGGAGCCTGAATTTGTATTCCAAAGGGATCCTGTAACTCTACAAATAATTTGTTACAAGGATTCACTTTACAACAGTAGAACATATTTTGAAAACTACAGACTTCAAGCCAAAAAAAAAGCTCTCATCATCCCGGTGGAAAAATGAATGGGGCATCACTTTCCAACCGACATGGTGATAAGCATTTTACATATATTACTCTTGAGTATTTTCACAGCAACCCATAGGAAGATGGTATTATCTATCTCCATTTTGCAGATGAGGAAATTGGTGACAGCATATTGCTAAAATTTTCATATAAGTTCTCAATAGATATTGTTTTATGTTAAAATTGTTTATTGAATTTTCTTTTCATTAATAAAACGATATATGCCATTCTTACAAATAAGCAAAGGGCGTGTAAAAACAATTTAGCAAAACGACAGTTTCCTTTTGATATAATTAAATAGAACAATCACTTTATTATTTTTCTGCTCTCTGCCTCACATCTAGGAAGATATTTCCTATCCTAAAGGCTTACTAGAAAACTCTACTAAAAATCAAGAATCAGGGAATACCCATATTATGCAAGGTTCCTGAATACATGCAAAAAAAGCCATTATAACAAGTTTTTGTACAAAAATCTTAGATCATTCATGAACTGATAACGACACAAAACATGATTAGGCAAGGTATTTCTGTAGAATGACAAATATTTAAACTTTAGACATTTAGAAAGGTAGTTCATTACAGTAACTAATGTGTATAAGAAGAAAATTTTCAAACTCATTAAGTGCCAGGAAAACGTTTGACAAAGGCGCTGCAATATTATTCAGAATAGCCAAGAGATGGAAACTACCTAATTGTGCATCTGTGGGTGAAAAGATTAAGAAAATCTGGGGCATCTATACAATGGAATATTATTCAGCCTTAAAAAGGAAAGAAATCCTGTATTCAGAATTGCTTGCCTGGATCATTTCAGTAGTCATGTGCTTTCTTGCTTAGCCCCCTCTGGTCCATTCACCAACCAGAAACCAGGGTGATCCTTTCACAATGTAAGCGCCACGACCTCTAATGGATCCCTAAAAGAGATTTTGGAGGTAGACTTCCTGGGTACCAGCTGTGTGACCTTGGACAATTATATAACCTCTAATATTCCTCATCCATACAATAGAGGTTAATAGTATTGTCTCCATAGCATTGTTGTGAGGATTAAATGAGTGAATACGTGTCAGATGCCTAGAATGTGCCTGGCACATGGTAAGGCAACATGAAAAATTTAACTGTAAATATAACCAAATTAAATATTGTGATGGCCTGTTAATTAAGTTGAACAATATGAAATTTCTAATATTCAACCATTTTGACCCATTATTATTGTTGAATAAATGATAAAACTCAGTCTAGGCAGGTTGTGTAGAGTCAAAAAGGATCGGATAAATGAAAATATTATTAGAAAAAATAAGCTGAAATAGATTGCTTTGCAATTTACAAAGCAGTTTCTCATACTTTGTTTCATTTAATCTCTAGAGAATGCTTTTCAGGGTATTATTACCACTGACTCTGAAGGAGTAACTGACTTGCCCCAAATCACACCACATTAAATAACACAATTAGAGTGGAAACATCATTTCGAGTATAAATCCCATATGATATTTTGTTTTCCCTTCATAATATCATCCGTCTTCTCAAGAAAGCGATGAAATAATGCTGATTCATAGGAACTTAGTCTTAAAGAGACATACTCTCAGATGATAAACACCATGTCTTTGAAACAGGGGTGTTGCGAGAAGAAACATGGGACCCATGCTTTCTGGGTTTTCAAGTCCATACTTAGAGTTCTGGGAAAGAGTAAAAGAAGGGAAAGGGTGAAAAATAGTCCAGAATGAAAAATGTTTGACGTATATGTAACTTTATTGATCACCTCAAGATTCTCTTTTTGTTTATGGTCTGTGTCACCCTACTAGAATATAAATGCTCTTAGGGTAGATCACTGCTATCTTGCAGCAAATGGTAGGGACTGAGTAAATATTTATTAAAGGAATGAAAGTGGCCTTGAATACATC